>NC_091170.1:19287729-19382729 GCF_040958095.1 Procambarus clarkii
GTTACCAGTTGCGTTGCTCCTGGGAGTATGGGTTCGAGTCACTTCTGGGGTGTGAGTTTTCATTCGCATATAGTCCTGGGGACCATTCAGGCTTGTTCGCATATATATGTATATATATATATATATATATATATATATATATATATATATATATATATATATATATATATATATATATATATATATATATATATATATATATGTCGTACCTAGTAGCCAGAACTCACTTCTCAGCCTACTATTCAAGGCCCGATTTGCCTAATAAGCCAAGTTTTCCTGAATTAATATATTTACTATAATTTTTTTCTTATGAAATGATAAAGCAACCCTTTTCTCTATGTATGAGGTCAATTTTTTTTTATTGAGGTTAAAATTAACGTAGATATATGACCGAACCTAACCAACCCTACCTAACCTAACCTAACCTATATTTATAGGTAAGGTTAGGTTAGGTAGCCAAAAAAAGCTAGGTTAGGTTAGGTTAGGTAGGTTAGGTAGACGAAAAAACATTAATTCATGAAAACTTGGCTTATTAGGCAAATCGGGCCTTGAATAGTAGGCTGAGAAGTGCGTTCTGGCTATTAGGTACGACATATATATGTATATATATATATATATATATATATATATATATATATATATATATATATATATATATATATATATATATATATATATATATATATCGTACCTAGTAGCCAGAACGCACTTTTCAGCCTAATATGCAAGGCCCGATTTGCCTAATAAGCCAAGTTTTACTGAATTAATATATTTTCTCTAATTTTTTTCTTATGAAATGATAAATCTACCCATTTCATTATGTATGAGGTCATTTTTTTTAATTGGAGTTAAAATTAACGTAGATACGTGACCGAACCTAACCAACCCTACCTAACCTAACCTAACCTATCTTTATAGGTTAGGTTAGGTTAGGTAGCCGAAAAAGTTAGGTTAGGTTAGGTTAGGTAGGTTAGGTAGTCGAAAAACAATTATTTCATAAAAACTTTGCTTATTAGACAAATCGGGCCTTGCATAGTAGGCTGAGAAGTGCGTTCTGGCTACTAGGTACGACATATATATATATATATATATATATATATATATATATATATATATATATATATATATATATATATATATATATATATATATATATACATATATTTATATATATACATATATATATATATATATATATATATATATATATATATATATATTATATATATATATATATATATATATATATATATATATATATATATATATATATATATATATATATACATACCTAAAAATGGAAATGTTCGTTTGTTCAAAATCGCTAATCTCCGAAAGTTCTTAACCGATTGATTTGAAATTTTCACACAACGTTCCATTTGCATCCGAGTAGGTTTTTATATGCATACTATATATATGTCACGTCTTTGACGATAAAAGATATGCTTTGTGTGAAAAAACTGTGTTTTTCATGTGAGAGAAATCTTCAAACCCTCTTTACCGATTGCTTTGAAATTTTACACAACGTTGTATTCGAATAGGAGCGTCTGTTGATATATCTACTATATACATGCCTCACCTCTGACAGGAAAAAACATGTTTTTTTTTAAACAGCACTAACTGTTGGATGTAAGGGCAACACACGCTGTAATCTCCGAAAGTTCTTCACCAAGTTCTTTGAAGTTTTGGCATAACTTTACACTCGAATAGGCGCGTCTTTTTATATACCTACTATATAGATGCCACCTCTGTGACAGGTAAAAACATGCATTTTTTAATAACAGCGCCATCTGTTGCACATAATGGCAACATGCACGTTTTACTAAATATGTCAGGAATTCTATTTCAATGTTTCCGATTGCATTGATAAATTTTATTTTCTTAGATTTCGATTTATTATATTTATAGTGAATTATTTTGAGTGATATTGTGTTAGAATTGAGCGGTGTTGTTTACCATACCGTTCATTTCGAAAGTATAAGTATAGATGCCACACCTGTGACAGGTAAAACTATGCTATTTCTTGAAAAACAGTGTCATCTCTTGGACGTAGGAGCAACACACCCTATAATCTCTGAAAATTCTTCATCAATTGCTTTGAAATTTTCATACAACGTTCCATTCGCATCCGAGCTGATTTTTATATACATATTATATAGATGTCATGTCTGTGACAGTAAAAAAAAAACATGCTTTTTCTGAAAAACGGTGTTTTTTCAGATGTTTTTCATGCGAGGGAAATCTTCGAAACCTCCTTACCGATTGCTTTGAAATTTTGACACAACGTTGCATTCGAATAGGTACGTCTTTTTATATATCTACTATATACGTGCCTCACCAGTGACAGGAAAAAACATGTTTTTTTTTAAAAACAGCGCTATCTGTTGGACATAAGAGCAACACTCGTTGTAATCTCCAAAAGTTCTTCACCAATTGCTTTGAAATTTTTACACAACGTTGCATTCAAATAGATGCATCTTTTTATATACCTACTACACAGATGCCACCCCTGTGACAGGTAAAAGCATGCATTTTTGAAAAACAGCGCCATCTGTTGCACATAATAGCAACACACACACACACACGATTCTAAATATGTTACGATTCCATTTCAACGTATCCGATTGCATTGATAAATGGAATTTTCATAGATTACAATTTATTTTCAATTTGATTTAATTATTTTGTGTGACATTGCATTGGAATTGAACTGTGTTGTTTACCATAAAGTTCATTTCGAAAGTATATGTATAGATGCCACACCTGAGACAGATAAAAACATTATTTTTTTAAGTAACTGTTTATCTTATATTTCAGTAATGGGGACATCAGATCATTTGATGTTGCCAATTCTCTGATGGGAACATCAGATCATTTGAGAATGCATCAGACGAGGGAGTGGAGAATGGTGGGGAAGATGAGGGGACAGGAGAGGGAGATTGTGGGGAGGATGTCGAGACAGAGGAGGGGTTAATTGTGAGGAGGACTAGGGGACGGGGAATGGTAGGGAGGACGAGGGGACGAGGGAGTGGGAGATGGTAGGGAGGATGAGGGGACTGTGGTGTGGGGGAAGGGTTAGGAGATTGAGGGGGGACAGGGAAGGGGAGAATGGTGGAGAGGACTGGGCTATCGGGGAAGGTTCGTGAGGGTCAGCAACGCTCATGCGTTGCTGAGCCACAGCACCGCGTGGCCGGGTACAATAAGTATATAGATATATATAAATTGAAAAGTTCAGTTGTGCAAAACCGCTAATCTCCAAAAGTTCTTCACCGATTGCTTTGAAATTTTCACACAACGTTCCATTCATGTCCGTGCAGGTTTTCATATACATACTATATAGATGTCACGTCTGTGACCTTAAAAATACAGCCTTTTTTCTGAAAAACCGTTTATTTCGTGAGTATAGTTTATTTTTTTACTTTTTCATATTTTCATTTCATTTTTTAACTGTTTTTCCTTATATTTCAGTGATGGGAACATCATATCACTTGATGTTCACAATTTTTTTATGGGAACATCAGACCATTTGGGAAGGCATCGGACGAGGGAGTGGGGAATGGTAGGGATGACGTGGGCACGGAAGCGAGAAAAGTTGGGGAGGTGGAGGGGACAAGGGAGGGGGTAATGGTGGAGAAGGACGAGGGGACGGGGGAGTTTGGGATGGTGGGGAGGCCAGAAGAGACGGGTGAGCGGGGAATTGTGGGGGAGAGGGAAGGTTCCAGGGGATAGGAATATATACTAGCAATACCCGGCCAATGCGTGACCAGATACTGCTGGCTTATATATAAATCTATATATATAAATATGTAAAAGTTCGTTTTTTCAAAATCGCTAATCTCAGAAAGTTCTTCACCAATTGATTTGAAATTTTCACTCAATATTCCATTCGCATCCGAGCAGGTTTTTATATTCATATTATATAGATGTCACGTCTATGACGGGAAAAAGAACATGCTTTTTTTTAATAACTGTATTTTTTATTTGTTTTTCATGGGAGGGAAATCTTAGAAACATCTTTACATTTTTGCATTCCTAGTTCCCATTAAGTTTTTTTTTCTTTTTACTTAAAATTACCATTAACTTTATTTTACTTTAGAATTTTTAATCTACTTTTTTCTTTGTTTTCTATTTTGTAATTTGCCATTCTTGCCTTGTTTTCCTGCAAACAGCCTTTTTATGCAGACAGGTATAGACCCAGAACTAAACCTCTTATCTACTATCTATGACAATCATCACTTCAATTATCAAAATTGCAGATATTTTACAGCACATGATGTAAACAATGTATTAACAGATAATCACAATATCTCTGTAATCAACTTGAACGTTAGATCCCTAGGTAAACACTTCGATGATGCTAGTGCCTTGATTGAAACTATTGACAACAAATTCTCTTTTATTATACTTACTGAAACGTGGTTGAAATAGGATACTACTCAACTCTTTAACATGCCTAACTACTCGGCAATTCACAATTGTCGTCAAATGCAGAGAGGTGGTGGTACTGCTCTTTACTACCACCAAGAACTAACATGCTTAAAAATAATTAGAACTAGAGACTGCTGTGGGGAGTATATCTTCGCCAGTTTCAGAGTCAAGGGTGCCGAGTCTGTCCTGTCTGTGGGTGCAGTCTATAGAATTCCTAACACTGATGTGTCTGAATTCAACTCAAACCTTAGAAATCTAATACTAGATAACAGACTGAACAAAAACCATCTTATTATCGCAGGGGGACTTTAATATTGACCTCTGCGAGCCTGAACACCCTACTGCTGTTAGCTTCCTCAACTGTATGAATTCCTGCTTCCTCATACCCTTAATCACTTGACCAACTAGAATCACTGATAGTACTGCTACGACTCTTGATCACATCTGGACCAACATAACCTCTCCGCTTACTTCAGGTATAATCACAGATAGCACTACAGACCATTACCCCACATTTCTCTTAACTAACATTAGCAAACCACCTCTAGAGACAAGGGAGTTAAGCTTTAGGCTGCACAATGAAACTGCTATAAACAATTTTATAACTGCTGCTGATAATGTCAACTGGGAGTCCGAGTTAGGTAACATAGGGGACATCAACCTAGCAGTGCAATCTTTTCTACAAACAACTCTTAGCCTTTATAACACCCACTGTCCTATGCTTACAAAACAAGTCACAAGCAAAAGGCTTAACAATCCTTGGCTTACAAAGGGAATACTTAAATCCATTAACAAAAAACACGACCTTGAGAAGAAGTATAGGCTAGGAACAGTCTCCAAAGAATTCTCAAAGAATTACTCGTTATTGCTATCTAAAATAATTAGACGAGCCAAAACTAAATACTATGAAGATAAATTTACCCAAATAAAGAGCAACATTAAAAAAACTTGGAACACAATTTCACAAATATTGGGATCAAAGAAGATTTTAAATAACAAACCAACACTCCTTTCCAATAACGTAGGTCAGCTTTCAGCCACTGATTCTGCTATTGAGTTCAATAGGTTCTTCTCTTCCATTGGGTCATCCCTTGCAAATGATATTCCATCTTCCTGTACTGATGTTAAGGACTATCTTACAGGTAACTATCCACAGTCTCTGTACCTAAAGCCTACTAGTTCCACTGATGTCAATGAGATAATCCTTTCCCATAAAACCAAGTCTAGTGCCCTCGAGGAGATACCAACTTTAATTTACAAAAAAGCCTCCAGATCTTTAGCTCCTGCTATTGCATTGCTCTTCAACAAGTCACTTGAACTCCAAACCTTTCCAGACATTCTAAAAAAGCAAGAGTAACCCCTGTCCACAAATGTGGTGATCTCACAGATGTTAACAACTACAGACCTATATCAATCCTGCCTAACTTGTCAAAAATATTCGAAAAACTAATCTACAAGCAGTTTTACTCTTTTCTAGCCAAACACAATATACTTAGCTCTTGTCAATATGGCTTCAGACCCCAAAAAAGCACTAACGATGCACTTATCAGTATGATTAACTTAATTCACGCAGCTCTTGATAAAAAGGAGTTTCCTGTTGGGTTATTTGTGGACCTGCGTAAGGCTTTTGACACTGTCAACCACCAAAACCTTCTTCTTAAATTACATCATTATAGAGTCAGAGGACACTCCCTGCAATACCTCAAATCTTATCTTACTGACAGGTTCCAGTATGTTTCTGTGAATAATACAATTTCTCCCACCCTACCCATTAACATTGGTGTTCCTCAGGGCAGCATACTTGGCCCTCTCCTCTTTCTCATCTTCATTAATGACCTTCCAAATGCCTCCCAACACCTCAAACCAATTCTATTTGCTGACGACGCAACCTTCATTTACTCCAGTCCTAACCCCCTTGCTCTAAATGCCAAAGTAAATACTGAGCTAGAGAAAGTCCATCTTTGGCTAACTGCCAACAAACTCACCCTTAACATTGACAAAACGTTTTATATTCTGTTTGGCAATAAATCCTCTAATCAGAAAAATCTCAAAATAAACAATACCCAAATTTGTAACAAATTAGATTGCAAATTCCTTGGCGTTCTCATCGACCACAAGCTGAATTTCCAGGGACACATTCTAAATATATCAAAAAAAAGTTTCAAAAACTGTTGGGCATTCTTTCTAAGATCAGATATTATGTACCCCGCCCTGCCCTGGTTACTCTCTATTACTGCCTCATCTATCCATACCTCAACTATGGTATTTGTGCTTGGGGTTCTACTACCCAAAATCATTTACGTCCTCTAATTACCCAACACAAAGCTGCTATTAAGACAATATCCAACTCTGGCCCCAGACATCACTCGGTACCCTTACTCAAATCTCTGAATATGTTAGATATTAAGTCACTGCAAATTCTCTCCTGTGTATTATACATATATAAAACGCTGAACTGTAATGCCAATCCTGACCTCAAAAGCTTCATTGAAGGTTGTAACAGAACCCATGAGCACCTCACCAGAAATAAATACAGTTTTGATATTCCTAGAGTACGACTTAATCAAACTAGAAATGCTCTACAAATCAAGGGACCCAGAATGTGGAATGACCTTCCCAACCATGTTAAAGACTGTACCTCTCTCAACCAGTTTAAGATAAAAACTAAACACTACCTAATAAATTCCCTGTAACCTACCTTACTTCTCTATTGTCAACCCATGCCTGTTATTATTATTTTTTTTTTTTAATCAACACTGTTTGTCAACCTATTGTATTTGTGCTGCTTTTTCAGTCATGTTCCCCCATTTTTTTTATCTTTATTTGTATTTGTTCTCAACACTTTTTATTCTTTATGCTCAATTAGTATTACGTTCTAGATATTAATGTTTTTCTTGCCCGAAACGCATTGCGTAATAGTGGCTTTAGGCATTGTATGTACTAGCTCTATCTATATACCAATCCATTAATGTAACATCACTTGTATGTATGTACCTTACCTGAATAAACATATTTATTTATTTATTTATTTACATATTGCATTGAAATTTTGACACAACGTTGCATTCGAATAGGCGCGTCTTTTTATATATCTACTATATACATGCCTCACCCGTGACAGGAAAAAAAATGTTTTTATTTTTAAACAGCGCCATCTGTTGGACGTAAGAGCAACACACGCTGTAATCTCCTAAAGTTCGTCACCGATTACTTTGAAATTTTGACACAACGTTGCATTGGAATAGACGCGTCTTTATATACATACTGTATAGATGTCATCGTCTGTGACAGGTAAAAACATGCGTTTTTGAAAAACAGCGCCATCTGTTGCACATAATAGCAACATGCTCGGTATACTAAAAATGTCACGAATTTCATTTCAGTGTTTCTAATTGCATTGATAAATTTTATTTTCAAAGATTTCAATTTATTTTATTTTTTATTGAATTATTTTGAGATACGTTGTGTTGGAATTGAGCTGTGTTGTTTATTATTCCGTTCATTTCATAAGTATAAGTATAGATGCCACACTTGTAACAGGTAAAACAATGCTTTTCTTCAAACACAGTGCACAGTTACAAACCCATTAACCCTTACACTGCTCAGGGGTCCTTGGGACATTTACACCCCTGTGCGCAAGAAAAAAAAAATTCAAAAATTTTTTTTCGTCTTCTAAACATGTTAGTTTGTGTCCCCTGAGCACGGAAAAAAAAAATCGTAGGTGACATATTTTGGGCGCAATTGACCGAGGAAGTCTGGCAAAAAGTGGGCGTTGACAGAGCAGTCGTCAGACCCGGTCAGCGTCACCCGCGTTGACAGATGGGAGTTGCCACAAAGATATTATTACCTAATTGTTTCAATGTCTCCGATTGATTTTTTCTTAGTTTTTTTGCAGTAATATTATTCAATAGTGTGTATTGTAATATATTTATATAATAAAAGTGGTTAATAATCGCTATACTCAAAAGTATGATGTGCATATTAGTGATTCAATTATTATGTTTATAAAACTATAAACAAATAGTTTTGCTGCTATTACACTCTATACACAGGTTATATATAAGTATTGGCATGTTTTGGTCACCATAACGAACCACTAAGTTGGTACTGAGAGTCGAAAAGCAACGAAGAGTTACCGCCATACACCAGCCAGCCACTCGCTGCCACTCCCTCAACACACGCACTAAACTTTCTCCCCCAACAATACCAGTTGTGGTGTTATTACACTATATACAGACGTTATATATAAGTATGTATATATTTTGTTCACCACAACTGTACAGCTAAGCTGATATAGTTAGTTCAGGCACTAAGAGTCGTCGCTATACACAGATGGCGGCTCCCTCACTCTTTCAAGGTCACACACACTAAACATTCTCCCCCAACAATACCTTTTGCAGTGTTATTACCCTATATACATATATTATATATAAATATCTACATGTTTTATGCACCGTAACTGTACACCTAAGCTTGTAGAGCGCCCAAAGAGCATAGTGGCCACCCTCTAAACAGCTAGACAAATCATGCAGACGACGTCACCTCCGTCACCCATATGGCTCCTCCCAGCATAATCCTTTTGCTGTTATTACACTAATACACACATTATATATAAGTATCTACATTTGTGTTCACCATAGAGAACCACTGACCTGGTATGGTGAATGCAAACAATAACAGGTGGGGTGGCCACACAGTAAACGATGCTGTCTCCCTCCGTCTCTCAGCATCACTCCTCCCACAGCACTAATTATTACAACAATCCTGCTATTATCACAACCCTGGTTATTTATATCACAGTCATGGGTCATCTGTAATATTGTCATCGCTAAATAATAACAATTATTTATTTATTTTGACATTTTTCGGCGATGCTGTGGTCACAAGCTGAACATCAATGCTGTTCGTTCATGCTGCGTGCGCCGGCCTTGGTTGCTCCAACAGTACTGTGCCTCTCACACTTGAGAATATTGCCCACGATTTTTTTTTTAAATGGCATCTGTTTACAAGAGCCCTGAGGAAGCTACTGTGAACCCCGTGTAGCCGCGGGCCATTTGAATCAGGCCTGGCACCCTATGGCGTATATATACGCCATGCGCACCATGGGACATGTTACTCAGGGCGTATATATACGCCATGCGCAGTTTAAGGGTTAATATTTCAACTTAGATTCAACAGAGCAGAAGTTGTTAAACACATATGGCAAAATCTTACTGAAGCGACCATACGAGTCATAAATACTCATACTCCGCCCAAGTAAAACAGAAACAAGCAACACTTAGTGGGCCAGCTGGAGGCATAGGGCCCCCGCAGGAATATCCCTGAAAAAAAAAATATATATGCTTTTCTTCAAAAACAGTGCCATCTGTTGCATGTAAGAGCAACACACATGCTATACTAAATATTTTACAATTCCATTTCAATGTTTCTGATTGCATTGATATTTTGAATTTTCTTAGATTTTAATTTATTTTCATTTTGACTTAATTATTTTGTGTGAATTGCGTTGGAATTGAGCTGTGTTTTTTACCATACCGTTCATTTTGTGGGTATATTTTTTTTAGTTATATTTTAATTTAAATTTTTAACTATTTTTCTTATATTTCAGTGATGGGAACATCAGATCACTTGATGTTCCCAATTTTCTGATGGGAACATGAGGCAATTTAGGAAGGCATTGGATGAGGGTGTGGGGAATGGTGGAGATTACGAGGGGTCGGAAGTAAAAGATGTTGGGGAGGACGAGGGGACAAGAGGGGTAATGGAGGGGAAGGACGAGGGGACAGAGGAGTTTGGGATGGTGAGGACTAGGGGACGGGTGAATGGAGAATGGTGGGGAGGACAAAGAGACAGGGGAGCGGGGCATGGTGGGAAGGAAGAGGGAATGGTGGGGCGGACGAGGGTTGAGCCACAGCAACGCCTGGCCAGGTACTGCTAGTCTATATAAATAAAAATGGAAATGTTCGTTTGTTCAAAATCACTAATTTCTGAAAGTTCTTCACCGATGGCTTTGAAATTTTCCCACAATGTTTCATTCACATCCGAGCAGGTTTTTATACACATATTATATTGATGTCACGTCTGTGACTGAAAAAAACATGTTTTTTTTTTAATGTGTTTTTTATGTGTTATTCATGTGAGAGAAATCTTCGAAACCTCTTTACCGATTGCTTTAAAATTTTTACACGACGTTGCATTCGAATAGACGCGTGTTTCTTTACACTTACTATATACATGCCTTACCTGTGACAGTAGAAAACATGCTTTTTTAGAAAATATTGCCATCTGTTGGATGTAAGAGCAACACACACACTGTAATCTCACAAAGTTCTTCACCGTTTGGTTTGAAATTCTGATGCAACGTTCCATTCGAATATGAGCGTCTTTTTATATACCTCCTATATTGATGTCACCTCTGTGACAGGTAAAAACATGCGTTTTAAAAAAAAACAGAGCCATCTGTTGCACATAATAGCAACATGCACGGTTTAATAAATATGTCACGAATTCTATTTGAAAGTTTCCGATTACATTAATAAATATTATTTTCATAGATTTCAATTTATTTAACATTTTATTTATTTATTTTTTGTGACATTGTGTTGGAATTGAGCTGTGTTGTTTACCATACCATTCATTTCGTGAGTATAGTTTATTTTTTTACTTTTTCATATTTTCATTTCATTTTTTTAACTGTTTTTCCTTATATTTCAGTGATGAGAACATCATATCACTTGATGTTCCCAATTTTTTTATGGGAACATCAGACCATTTGGGAAGGCATCGGACGAGGGAGTGGCGAATGGTAGGGATGACGTGGGCACGGAAGTGAGAAAAGTTGGGGAGGTCGAGGGGACAAGGGAGGGGGTAATGGTGGAGAAGGACGAGGGGACGGGGGAGTTTGGGATGGTGGGGAGGCCAGAAGAGACGGGTGAGTGGGGAATTGTGGGGGAGAGGGAAGGTTCCAGGGGATAGGAATATATACTAGCAGTACCCGGCCAATGCGTGACCGGGTACTGCTGGCATATATATAAATCTATATATATAAAAAAGTAAATGTTCGTTTTTTCAGAATCGCTAATCACAAAAAGTTCTTCACCAATTGATTTGAAATTTTAACACAATGTTCCATTCGCATCCGAGCAGGTTTTTATATTCATATTATATAGATGTCACGTCTGTGACAGGAAAAAGAACATTCTTTTTTTGAATAACTGTATTTTTTATGTGTTTTTCATGGGAGGGAAATCTTCGAAACCTCTTTACATATTGCTTTGAAATTTTGACACAACGTTGCACTCAAATAGGCGCGTGTTTTTATATACCTCCTATATGCATGCAACACCTGTGACAGGAAAAATCGTGTTTTTTTTTAAGCAGCGCCGTCTGTTGGATGTAAGAGCAACACACGCTGAACTCTCCGAAAGTTCTTCATCGATTGCCTTGAAATTTTGATACAACTTTCCATTCGAATACACGCATGTTTTTATATACCGACTATATAGATGTCACACCTGTGACATGGAAAAGTATGCTTTTTTGAAAAAAAAAGGAAAACATGTGACATGTAAAAACATCTGACATGTAAAAACATGCTTTTTTTTTTAAATGCTATTACGTGCATCTGTTGCACGTAATAGCAACTCACACTATACTAAATATGTTACGATTCCATTTCAATTTTTCCGATTTCATTGAGAAATTTAATTTTCATAAATTTTGATTTATTTTCATTTTGATTTAATATATTTTGTGTGACATTGCGTTGAAATTGAGCTTTTTTTTACCATACCGTTCATTTCCTGAATATAGTTTATTTTTGTATTTTTTCATTGATTTTCATTTCGTGTTTTTTACCTGTTTTTCTTATATTTCAGTGATGGGAACATCAGATCATTTGACGTTCTTAATTTTTTGATAGGATCATCGGATCGTTTGGGAATACATCGAACGAGGGAATGGGAAATGTTGGGGAGGACATGGGGACAGGATTGGAGGATTTTGGGGAGGACGAGAGGACAGGGAGGAGGTAACGGTCGGGAGGACGAGGGGACGGGGCAGTTTTGAGATGGTGGGGACGAGGGGATAGGGGAATGGAGAATGGTGAGGAAGACAAGGTGACAGAGGAATAGGGGGTTGGTGGAAAGGACGAGGGGACGGGTGAGTGAGGAATGGTTGGTAGGATGAGGGGATTGGGCATAGGGAATGGTGGGGAGGACTAGGAGACAGGGGAAAAGGTTGCTGTGGCTCAGCAACTCACATGCATTGCTGAGTCACAGCAACGCGTGGCCGGGTACAGCTAGTATATAAATAAAAACTGGAAATGTTCGTTTGTTCAAAATCGCTAATCTCCGAAAGTTCTTCACCGATTGCATTAAAATTTTCACACAATGTTCCATTCGTATCCGAGCAGGAGGAGAGCAAGGAGGAAGGAGGAAGAGGAAGGAGGAGGTGGACGAGGAGAAAGGAGGAGTAGGAGGGCGAAGAGGAAGGAGGAGGCGGGCGAGGAGGAAGGAGGAGGGCGAGAAGGAAGGAATAATAGGTCGAGGAGGAAGGAGGAGGAGGGAGAGGAGGAAGAAGAAGGGCAAGGATGAAGAAGGTGGAGGAGGGGGAGGAGCAAGGAGGAAGAAGAGGAGGAGGGCGAGGAGGTGGAGGAAGAAGGAGAGCAAGGAGGAAGGAGGAGGAGGAGGGCGAGGAGGAAGGAGAAGGAGGAGAGCAAGGAGGAAGAAAGAGGAGGAGGAAGGAGGAAGAGGGCGAGGAAGAAAGAGGAGAGCGAGGAGGAGGAGGAGGACGAGAAGGAAGGAATAGGAGGTCGAGGAGGAAGGAGGAGGAGGAGAGCAAGGAGGAAGAAACAGGAGGAGGAAGGAGGAAGAGGGCGAGGAAGAAGGAGGAGAGCGAGGAGGAGGAGGAGGAGGAGGAGGACGAGAAGGAAGGAATAGGAGGTCGAGGAGGAAGGAGGAGGAGGAGGAGGAGGAGGAGGAGGAGGGGAGCGAGGAGGAAGAAGGAAGAATTCCAGGTAAGAGGATGAGCTCGAGGAGAAAGGAGGAGGAGCATGAGAAGGAGGGAGGGGGAAGGAGGAGGGCGAGGAGGAAGGAGAAGGTGGGCGAGGAGGAGAGAGGAGGGCGAGGAGAAGGGAGGAGGGCGAGAAGGAAGGAGGAGGAGGGTGAGGAGGAAGGAGGAGGAGTGCGAGGTCGAAGGAGGAGGGCGAGGAGGAAGGAGCAGGAAGGAGGAGGGCAAGGAGGAAGGAGGAGGGCGTGGAGGAAGGAGGAGATTGAGGAAGGAGGATGGAGGAGGAGAGGAAGGGGGAGAAGGGTGAATAGGAAGGAGGAGGCCGAGAAGGAAGGAGGAAGACGAGGAGGAAGGTGGAGGAGAGTGAGGAGGAAGGAGGAAGAGAATTGCGAGGAGGGAGAGGGAGGATGTGGAACAGGAGTAAGGAGGAGGGCGAGAAGGAAGGAGGAGGAGGGCGAGAAGGAAGGAGGAGGACGAAAAGGAAGGAAGAGGGCGAGGAGGAAGGAGGAGGAGGTCGACGAAGAAGGAGGGCAAGGAAGAAAGCGAGGAGCAGGAGGGCGTCGAGGAAGGAGGAGGAGGAGAGCAAGGAGGAATGAGGAGGAGGAAGGAGGACGAGGAGGAAGGAGGAGTAGGAAGGCGAGGAGGAAGGAGGAGGAGAGCGAGGATGAAGGAGGAGGGCAAGGAGGAGGGCGAGGAGGAGGGCGAAGAGGAAGGAGGAGAGCGAGGAGGAGGAGGGCGACAAGGAAGGAATAGGAGGGCGAGGAGGAAGGAGGAAGAATTCCAGGTAAGAGGATGAGGTCGAGGCAAAAGGAGGAGGTCGACGAGGAGGAAGGAGGAGGAAGAGGGCGAGGAGGAAGGAGGAGGAGGGCGTGGAGAAAGGAGGAGGAGAGCGAGGAGGAAGGAGGAGGAAGGAGGAGAAGGAGAGCGAGGAGGAAGGAGGAGGAGGGCGAGGAGGAAGGAGGATGAGGGCGAGGAGGAAGGAGGAGGAAGGCGAAAAGGAAGGAGGAGGATGTTAAAGAGGAGGTTTAGGAGAAGAGCAAGAAGAAAGTAGGAGTAGGAGGTCGAAGAGGAAGGAAGAGTTGGTAAGGTAGAAAGGTCGCGGAGACGGAGGTCGAGAAAGAGGTGGAAGGAGGAGGTCGAGGAGGAAGAGGTCAAGGAGGAAAAATTCCAGGTAGAAGGATGAGGTCGAGGAGGAAGGAGAATGATGTTGAGGAGGAAGGAGATCGATGAGGAAGGAGGAGAAGATCAAGGAGGAAGGAGGAGGAGGAGGAGGTCGAGGCAGAGGAGGAAGGAGGATGAAAAAGAAGAGGAAGGAGTAGGTCTAAGAGGAAGGAGGAAGAAGGAGGAGAGGAAAGGAGGAGGGGGGAAGGAGCAGAACGTCTGGGGGGGGGGGGAAGGGGGTAATTAGGTAACAGAGGAGAAGAGGAGGGGGAAGAATAGCAGGGGTAGGAGTAGTACAGGGAAGAGGGGGAGGGGGAAGAGGAGGAGGAGTAAGAGAAGGGGGGATAAGAAGGAAGGGGAAGAGGAGGGGTTAGAGAAGGGGAAGAAGAGGGGGGAGGGGTAAGAGAAGGTGGGGTAAGGCGGGGGGAGGAGTAAGAGAAGGGGGATGAGGAAGAAGGGAAAGAGAGGACGGGCAAGGGAAGGAGGGATGAGAAGAAAGGGGAAGAGAAGAGAGGGGTAAGGGAAGGGGGATGGGGAAGAGGGGGAAGAGGAAGGGGAAAAGGAGGGGGAGGGGTAAGAGAAGGAAGGTGAAGAGCAGGGGTAAGAGAAGGGGGGATGAGTATTAAGGGGAAGAGAGGAGGGGCAAGAGAAGGGGGGGATGAGGGGGAAGGGGAAGAGGGGAGGGGTAAGAGAAGGAAGGTGAAGAGCAGGGGAAGGGGTAAGCGAAGGGGGGGATGAGGAGGAAGGGGAAGAGGGGAGGGGTAAGAGAAGGAAGGGGTAGAGCAGGGGAGGGAGGGGGTGATGGTCACTACGCGTGGGTACAAACACTGGACCACCCGGGTGATGGTCAGCTGGCTACTGACCCTCGCCTGGTGGGACCCACATCACAACCGTCGCTGCCTCACCAACTTGCAGTGTTCACTTAATAATATTTATTTATCTCATTAGTAAAATCGGAGATAAAGTTATGCAAAACATTTTTATCTTATTCTTTATTTTTCTTGCTGTATTTGATAAAGATGAACACATAGTCATCTACCAAGACATGCCTGTATAATCCAGCGCCCTAACACGTCATGGCAACTCTGTAGGCCTACAGTGTATACGCTACCAGGCCTCACACAGGTCTCGTTACACTCCCTCCCCATCTTCTCCTCCCCTCCTTCCCCTCTTTCCTCCTCCCTTCTTACCCCCTCCTCTTCCCCTTCCTCCTCCTCATTCCCTTTCTCTTACCCCTCCTCTCTTCCCCTCCTCTTTCCCTTCCTCCTCCTCATTCCCTTTCTCTTACCCCTCCTCTTTCCCTTCCTTCACACCCCCCCTTCTCTTACCCCCTCCCCCCTCCTTATCCCACTTCCCTTACCCCTCCCCCTCCTCTTCCCCCTCCTCTTCCCCTTCTCTTACCCCTCCTATTCTCCTATTCCCCCCCCTTCTCTTACCCCTTCCCCTCCTGAGCCCCCCGTTCTCTTACTTCTTCCCCCTACCCTCACCCACTTCCTTCTCATCCCCCTTCCCTCACTCCTCCTCTTTGCCCTCTCCCGTTCCCCTCTACTACTTCTACCCCTGCTATTCTCCCCCTCCTCTTCTCCTCCTTCACTTAGTTTCCCCCTCCCCGACGTCCTCCTCCTTGCACCTCCTCCTTCTCCCTCCACCGTCCTCCTAGACCTACTCCTTCCTCCTCTACCTCATCCTCCTTCCTCCTCTGCCTCGACATCCTTCCCCTCTTCCTCCTCTGTCTCGACCTCTTCCCCCTCTTCCTCCTCTTCCTTCCTCCTCGATCTGCTCTTCCTTAATTCCTCCTCGACCTCCTCCTCCTTCCTCCTCGCATTCCTCCTCCTCCTCCTTCCTCCTCACCCTCTTCCTCCTTCCTCCTTGCCCTCTTCCTCATTCCACCTCTCCTTCTTCCTCGCCCTCCTCCTCCTTCCTTCTTGCCCTCCTCCTCCTTCCTCCTCGCATTCTCCTCCTTCCTCCTCACCTTCCTCCTCGCCCTCCTCCTTCCTCCTTGCCCTCCTCCTCCTCCTTCCTTCTTGCCCTCCTTCTCCTTCCTCCTTGCCCTCCTTCTCCTTCCTCCTTGCCCTCCTCCTTCCTCCTTGCTCTCCTCCTCCTTCCTCCTCGCCCTCCTCCTTCCTCCTCACCATCCTCCTTCCCCCTCGTCCTCCTCCTCCCTCCTCACCCTCCTTCTTTCTCCTTGCCCTCCTCCTCCTGATCCACCTCGCCTTCCTCCTCGCCCTCCTCCTTCCTCCTCGTCCTACTTCTTCTTCCTCGCCCTCCTCCTCCTCCTTCCTCCTCGCTCTCCTCCTCCTTCCTCCTTGCCATCCTCCTTACTTCTCGCCCTCGTCCTCGCCCTCCTCGGCCTCCTTCTCCTTCCTCCTCGCCCTCCTCCTTCGTTCTCGCTTTCCTCCTCCTTCCTCCTCACCATCCTCCTTCCTCCTCACCATCCTCCTTCCTCCTCACCATCCTCCTCATCCTTCTCCTTCCTCCTCACCATCCTCCTCCTCCTCCTCCTTCCTCCTTGCCCTCCTCCTCCTTCCTCCTCGCCCTCCTCCTTCGTCCTCACTCTCCTCCTCCTTCCTCCACACCATCCTCCTCGTCCTCCTCCTTCTTCCTCGCCCTCCTCCTCCTTCCTCCTCCTTCGTCCTCGCGCTCCTCCTCCTTCCTCCTTCCTCCTCGTCCTCCTTCTTCCTCCTCGCCCTCCTCCTCCTTCCACCTCGCCCACCTCCTTCCTCCTCGTCCTACTCCTTCTTCCTCGCCCTCCTCCTCCTTCCTACTCGCCTTCCTCCTTCCTCCTCGCCCTCCTCCTCCTTCCTCCTTGCCCTCCTCCTTACTCCTCGCCCTCCTCCTTTCTCCTCACCCTCCTCCTTCTTCCTCCTTGCCTTACTCCTCCTTCCTCCTCGCTCTACTCCTCCTTCCTCCTCCTCCTCCTCGCCCTCCTCCTCCTTCCTCCTCGCGCTCCTCCTTCCTCCTCACCATCCTCCTTCCTCCTCGTCCTCCTCCTTCCTCCTCGCCCTCCTCCTCCTTCCACCTCGCCTTCCTCTTTGCCCTCCTCCTTCCTCCTCGTCCTACTCCTTCTTCCTCGCCCTCCTCCTCCTTCCTCCTCGCCGTCCTCCTCCTTCCTCCTAGCCCTCCTCCTTACTACTCGCCCTCCTTCTCCTTCCTCCTCGCCCTCCTCCTTCTTCCTCCTTGCTCTACTCCTCCTTCCTCCTCCTCCTCCTTCCTCCTCGCTCTCCTCCTCATTCCTTCTTGGCCCACTCCTCCTTCTTCCTCACCCTTCTCCTCCTTCCTCCTTGCTCTCCTCCTCCTCCTTCCTCCTCACCCTCCTCCTTCCTTCTCGCCCTCCTCCCTGCTCCTCGCCCTCCTCCCTCCTCCTCGCCCTCCTCCTTCTTCCTCCTTGCCCTCCTCGTCCTTCCTTCTCGCCCACCTCCTCCTTGAATCTGTGGAATCTGTGGAAATGAATGAGCAAATGTGCTGGCTGCTGAAGGCCCTGAAGGAAACCACGTTGGTTTCATTTTCG
This sequence comes from Procambarus clarkii, assembly GCF_040958095.1. Lineage (NCBI taxonomy): Eukaryota > Metazoa > Arthropoda > Malacostraca > Decapoda > Cambaridae > Procambarus > Procambarus clarkii. Next base: position 19,305,836 of record NC_091170.1, read on the forward strand.
ATACAAATGTCCATGGAGATTCAGAATGGAAACAATTATAGTTGAGCATGCAGAGGAGTGTAAGAATCTGTGGTGAGAGTGAAGGACACAGCCTTGACAACTGTACTTCAGAGAATGTAAACATGTAAACATTGAGAATGTAGGACAACAAAAAGTCTTCAGAATCTTTCACACCGCTATTGAGGAACATTTACAATTTATATAAATTATTTTAGGGAATAATACATACATTTTATATTTAAACATGATATTAGTGTTCAGTGGAATACATAAGGAGTCAAATTGTGTTAAAAAGAGTGATTTTTAGAAAATTTAGAAAACTACTTTTTCTGATCATAGAATAACTAAATGTATTTTGAAGGTTTCATTCAGCCATTAAATATCATTCACAATTTATTAATGAATTTTACAAAAATCTCCATAAAATTTAGATTTAAACATGTAAAAACTATTTGTAATACATTAGGAACAAAATAGTTGTAGAAAACTTTTTTTATTATAAAACCTACGTGTTTGGATTTTTGGATTAAGTTTCTCAAACATGTCACCCTGGTGACAGTGACCAAACATGTCACACTGGTGACAGTGACCAAACATGTCACACTGGTGACAGTGACCAAACATATCACCCTGGTGACAGTGACCAAACATGCCAACTCCATAACCTCCAGCCACCTGTCACAAGAACATTGCATGACTCACTTTCTGCTTCCCTGATCTTTGATCTGGCATGGTCAACCTGTCACCAGTCAACTACCAGACTGCCCTGACCTTAGATGTTGACCTGCCGCGGTCAACCATTCACCAGTCAACTACCAGACTGCCTTGTTCTTAGATCTTGACCTGGCACAGTCAACCTGTCACCAGTCACCTAACAGACTGCCCTGACCTTAGAACTTGACCTGCCGCAGTCAACCTATCACTAGTCAACTACCAGACTGGCCCGACCTTAGAGCTTGACCGGGCGCATCAGCCTGTCACCAGTCAACTACCAGACTGGTATATTCGTTGCCTTCTTGGATGTATGGTGGTTGTAGATATATACAGTAGAACACTTCAGTAGTTTATTGATTGAGGTAACAAGGTATATCTGGCCAGCCGAGGTCCAACCTACTCTGGGTCTGTGGGAATACTGAGGCCTGCTTGGAGAGCGGCTAGTGCCTGCTCTGTATGGAATGATGTCAGTGGCCTACTTGCTTGTTATTGGTTATGTCTCAACCGTCATACAATTTGAGTATAACACTGCTCGGACACGCTACCAAGTCAACGTCCCTTGTCGACAAGCTCTGGCTAGCTATATAGTTACAATGATACTGAAAGGACCTCGGTGGCATTCAATAATGGCTTACATGTGAAATTTGCATAATAAACATTAAAAGAAGATAAGGTTACCTTTTATAAGCTCGATTACCAAAAATTTCTTAGCTAACTTGTACATAGGGCCAGACCTGTGTTGGTTAAGTACCATTACTACAGATCCAATAGTTATCTTACTGGGTTTAGCTCGTGCATTCCTTGCTCGAGTGAACTCGGCTGTTCCTTTGGACAGTTTTTCTCGTATTTTCTTGAATACTAGTTGCAGTTGTCTTCACTTCACTTGAACAAAATCATCTACATTATATAAAGGAGTAGGAGGTACATTAGTCAATTCATTAGGGAGGATCTTATCTGTACCATAAAGAATAGCATGAGGTGTGTCACCTGTAGAAACATTAATTGAAGAATTTATGGTACACTGAAATAAGGGTATAAAATCATCCCAATTGTTGTTATCAAAATTCAACGTGACTCTCAAGGCATCTAACACTTTCCTGTTAGTACGTTCTGCTATTCCATTACTTGCTGGGGTGTAAGGCATGATACTACATTATTTAATGTTATATAAATCACACAAGCTAGCTAAAATACTATTACTAAAATCTGGACCATTATCTGAAAGGATTACTTAAGGCATTAGGCTTTATCTACAAATTATTTGGTCATAGAATGCACTGCCTATAGTTTCTGCTGTCTTGTTCAGGATAGGAACTTGTTCGCAATACCGTGAAAAATTATCAACCATTATCTTGAGATGATTTCAAGGCTTTAGTGTCCCCGTGGCCCGGTCCTTGACCAGGCCTCCACCCCTAGGAAGCAGCCCATGACAGCTGACTAACACCCAGGTACCTATTTTACTGCTAGGTAACAGGGGCATAAGGTGAAAGAAATTCTGCCCATTATTTCTTGCCGGCGCCCGGGATCGAACCTGGGACCACAGGATCACGAGTCCAGTGTGCTGTCTGCTCGGCCGATCGGCTCCCCAAATAAACATTACAAGCAAGTGTTTGTTCCCTTTTCTGTTTCCACAAAATTTGTCAACAAATCCATCAATACTACTTCCCAAGGAGCTTTAGTTGCTGGGTACACCTGAATTGGATTAGGTCCTGACACATGTCCCTTGTGCTGTAAGCAGGTTAAACATCTGTCAACATAATGAGCAATCTCCTAAGCCATTTTTGGCCAAAAATATTTCAATCGACCTTGTTGGAGTGTACGATCCTTTCCTGGATGTGCACTTGCGGGAGCATCATGGATAATTTTTAACACAGTTGGTACCAAGACAGCTGGAACAACTAACTGACAACATTTCTTCGGGGCTGTCCCTAGCTTTACTACTCTACACAGTAAATTGTCCAACATCACTAACTCTTTCAATGGTACTGGAGGTTTATGAATCGGGCGAGTGTCTTGCTTAGTTAAAAACTTAATGATGGGTGCCCACATGGGATCTTGTCTCTGCTACTGTAGCGTTTAAAGCTGGGTAATTTAGCTTAATTGCAGCTACGTGTCGAGGAAACGCATCGGCTACAACATTTTGCTTTTCTGGAATATAATCAAATATAGGATTGAACTCTTGAATTGTGAGCAAACAATTCTAGCAAACTTTCCAACTGGATTCTTATTTTTGAACAAAAGAATTAATGGTTGGTGATCTGTAAGAACATGAACTGCGTAATTATAAATTGTATCCCTGAAATGCTTAAGAGCCCAAACAACTGCCAAGGCTTCACGTTCTGTTGCACTATAATTTTTCTCTTCTTTAGATAATGTATGGCTTGCATAAGCTATTACGTGATCTCTGTGGCCTTCTGTTTGAAGTAATGCAGCACCTAAACCTATGTCACTAGCATCTGTAACCAACGTAAAAGGTTTAGAAAAATCTAGGTACCTAAGGACAGATGACGAGATCAAGTCTGCCTTGAGTTTTTTGAATGACTGATCCTGGGCCTCTCCCCAAACAAAGGGTTCATCTTTTCTTTGTAACTTGTAAAGTGGAGCGGCTATAAAAGAGAATCCAGCAATAAATGAACGATAAAATCTTACAAGACCTGTGAACTGTCTAACGGCTTCTGCGGTACGAGGCATTGGAAAATCACGGGCAGCAATAATTTTTTATTCATTCAATGTAATACCGAAGGTGTAACTGTATGGCCTAGGAAATAAATCTTCTCCTTTAAAAATGAACACTTCGCAAGCTTTATTTTTAAATTAGCTTTTGCGAGCTTTGCAAGTACTTTCTCAAGGTTCTGGAAATGGGTCTGAACATCTTGCAACATGATTATGAGATCATCAAGGTAAACTAGAAGAGTACTTCCTATCAATCTATGAGATAGATTCGTCATGAGCCGTGAAAAGGTTATTGAACTACTCCGCAAACCAAATGGCATTCTTTTGAAATGAAAATGACCATTGGGAGTACTAAAGGCTGTCAACTGCTTACTTTCCTCATCAAGGGAGATTTGTCAGAATCCCTGCAACAAATCTAATGTTGAGAATACTTTGTTTCAACCTATACTTTGCAACAAATCATTTAGGACTTTAAGTGGGAAACGATTAGGTATAGTTACTCTGTTAAGCTTCCGATTAATCGATTACAGGTCTCCAAGTCCCATCTCGCTTTGGTACAAGAATCAATGGAGCGCTCCATGGCGAATTACTCGACTCAATTACATCACTCTGTAACATTTCCTCTACAAGTCTATCGGCTTCTGCTCTCTGAGAATGGGGAAGACGGTAAGCTGGTACATAAATAGGCATAGTTCTTTGTTCAAGGGGAAATTTATGTGTAATAAGAGGAGTGAGACCTAAACTTTTCTCCTGGTAGAGCAACAACGGCTCTATTCCTGTTCAAAATTTCCAAAAGCTGAACCACAGAGTAAGGAAAATCAGTAGGACTGAGGTGTAGCACTTGCACCTCTGGCTGAGATCCCTGTTCTCCTGGTGTGAGAGTACAAACAGTATGATCCATGGAGACATCATCCACAACTTGCACCGGTAACGAGTAATGGGCAAAATCTACAACATGGGCGCCAGACTGGAGATGGATGTTGGCATTACTAGTGTTTGCAATATACAATGTAACAGTACCATCCTGCACTGTGTGCCAGGAGGGTTCAACAAACGTACCATTCACTTTACACGTTTCACATTCCGCAATCACATCCGATAACTCAGGCACTCCCTGAACCTTAACTCTTATTCTGGTGAGAGAATGAGAGTGCAGCACAGTGTCAGTAGCCGTGGAACCACTGACTTCAGAGATGGAAGCTGCCAGGCGATCGAGACAACGAGAATCCGTTACGGCGTTCCCTTCCAGAAAGTCCCGATACTCACTCTCCTTAACAACTGCACAACTACTATGCTTCAATCGAGTGCCTGTTTTCTCGGGTATGCTACCGTGACAAGGATCTGACAAACCTATGCTAGCAAGGCGGGTGTCGACAAAATTAACGTAGTCTGATTGAAGGTTGAACTCATGGCCCTGTCGATACATGCTACACAAGGGTATGACATGGTCTTTGATACTAATGTTCCAACGATGGGGAAACAATGCAATATTTTCATCAATCATGGTGTACAGACCTAGGAGAATGTTGCCAGGAAAATGGATATTGTCAACAACTAAACATGTTATAGACAATGTGACGTCATCTAACTTGAGTAGGAGGTCTATTTCACCCTGAACTTTTACTTTATTTCCTGAAACAATACTTAGAAATGGTTTGGGTGACTTTCTTACTGTAGTAGGGGTGCTTACTTGCAATATCTCTAAGAGCTGAGGGCTTGACAATATTAATTTTTGCACCTTAGTCAAGAAAAACTTTTAAAACTCTACCATGGACAATGGCTGAGACAAGGGGGACCATCACTTGAGACTGGACAAGTTACTACTTGTGACTTATGTTGTCTGGGATATCTGCGTCTTGTCTGGGTCAAATTCACTGTGGTTCCATCAACATCTACAAATGGGCTAGAGTCAGTGTCCTCCTCTGTCAAGTGTCCAAATCTATTTTGGGTAGTTACTAAATACACAGGGAGATCACTAGGACTGGCTAGCCTGAATTGGTTAGCGGATGGCTTTGGGGGTTTCCCGATGACATGGAGTGAACATTCTGAGCTCCAGCATTCTGTGACCGAGTATTATAATTCGAAGTTACATTATAGCTGGGCTGGGAGCTGTAATTACGAAAGTTCTGATAATGTCTGACGCTGTGCACCTCGCCAAGACTGACAGTGGGAGTTACGAAGTGGGATGTCCTTTGCCTAGGCTCTCTACAATCCGCAGTGTGGTGACCAACTTGTTTATGGTACTTGCAGTATGGGAACCTAGAATGATTAGATTGACGAGGGGACCGAAAGAATTGTCTAGGGGGTGATGATCTAGGAGCGGACCAACAGTCCTTTGCGAGATGGTTACTCTTACCACAATGCCAACATGAGGGAGTGGATGGTTGTGGACTATAGCGTCTCGGCAACTTATGAGGAGGCGAATTTGACTGGGGGCTATGACCATGGGTCGTAGCCCCCAGTATACAGTAGAATACTTCATTAGTTTATTGAGTGAGGTAACAAGGTATATATCTGGCCAGCCGAGGTTCTGCGACCAAGAGTTTTGAGAGTTTGTGGGAGGATGCTGAGAGCTTGTTACTACATACACAGTATCAGAGGATGGCAACAGTTGAGCTCTTAGGGGAGCTAGTTTATCGGTGGCATTGTTAACAGCCTCAAACACTTCACCAATTTCATGTTTAACTCCAAAATTTTGTTGCTCGATGATCGGTTTAGTATGCTCCGAGGCAAAATGCATTTAAGCTTCAAATGCTCTCCTTTTGGCCATAGCCTCAGGAGACAGAGTATTGTCTTTATCTACCCATGATGAACTAATCATAGCAGACACTAAGGCATACAGATATTGACCGAGATGGCTAGTAAACGCATTAAACGATTCACCAGGCTGCATGTGGCATTGGCAATTTTCTTGATTAACCTATACGGGTCGAGGTCTCCTTTGTTAACAAAGCGCCGACGAAAGAAATCCTTAAATTTAGACCAAGACTGGAGGCTAATAATGGCTTTCTCATCAACAACAAAACGTGCATCACCCTTGGTTGTGTCAACAGCTGACCGTACAATTGCCAAGTATTCGGCATCAGTAGGCTAGTGCGACGGTTTTCGCTTCAACCTTACTAAACCAATGGCGCTAATAAGCGGGATTCACCAGCAAAAAGTGAGATAACCATTTCCTGAGCTGATCTCTGGACATTAGGACGAACAACTGTTCCAGTTGAGTCTGAAGGAGTTGCAACAGTGGTAGGCATTGTCACTACCGAGGAAGTGGCAGTTGATCGCAAATTATAATTAAGTACGCTAGTTGTAAGAAATAGAGTACACAAAAAAAGTAAAAACACTCAAAAAAATATCAAACTTGGCTAAGGTAAGGAAATGGCAAAATTAAAATTATTAAATCGGCTCTCCAAGCAGGCCTCAGTATTCTCACAGACCCAGAGTAGGTTGGACCTTGGCTGGTACAATATCATTGAATATTGATGCGTGGGTGGCGGGAGGCACTGGACACACGTGATGTGGGCACTTATGATTTCGTAGCTCATAAAATTAATTCTGAATCCCACCGCTGCCACCAGTATTCGTTGCTTTCTTGGATGTATGTTGGTTGTAGATATATACAGTAGAACACTTCAGTAGTTTATTGAGTGAGGTAACAAGGTATATATCTAGCCAGCCGAGGTCCAACCTACTCTGGGTCTGTGAGAATACTGAGGCCTGCTTGGAGAGTGGCTAGTGCCTGCTCTGTATGGAATGACGTCAGAGGCCTACTCGCCTGTGATTGGTTATGCGCAAATTGCATAACCGTCATACAATTTGCGTATTAACAGGTAGTTCACTGGTGACATTCACACCCACAGGGATCTGACCTCTGGTAATATCTTTGACTGACGCAGTCTCCCGACAGCTGACTCGCAAACTGCTAATAATTCATTCTACTCATATATTGGAAAGACTTCAATAATTTATCTAACTATATAGAGGTGACAACATCCTAGCACCACTGTCATCCACCTGGGGATAGATTCCTGGTTCATCCTTGACGATGAGCGGACGCCTGGAGACCTGCTGCCCCTGGCAGCCGCCAAATCACCTTCTGTTATCATGCAATGGTCCGCATTGTTACGACGCTTGGCGCACATATCGCCTTGGGTCACAGGGTAGTTGATATATTGTAAATGTGTTCTGGCTGGTTTTCCCGGCGGGGCTGAGAGGTGCTGGGAGATGGTGGTTTATAATTGATAATTAATTATTAACACTAACATGAACACTACAATTAATAATTAACACTACCAGCACCACTATCACCCACAATGGGAAACACTGGTGATGCTACCAGCACCACTATCACCCACCACGGGAAACACTGGTGACACTACCAGCACTACTATCACCCACCATGGGAAACACTGGTGATGCTACCAGTATCATTTTGAAAATTGAACACTGACTAAATTACTGGTAATTGTTAGAATTGGGAAAAGATGAAGTTATCACACTTTATCATAAATTAATTTATTATGAAACTTTTCCTTATAATAATTTAATCAACGTGTTTAAGAAAGTTCTCAGCTGTTATGTGTCATTTTGAACCTAACAATGACTTGTTCTTCAGGAGGATGGACGGTGTTCGTGCAGAGAGACACTAGAGTTGTTCCTGCGGTGAACTTCAGGAGAGACTGGGAGGCCTACAAGACCAGCTTCGGTAACGCCTCCACAGAGTATTGGTTAGGTAAGTGGAAATACTAAGGCAGATACTGTCTTCCCTCCTTGTTTTCTCCTGCACTCACTCACTCACTCTCACTCAATCGTTCACTGTCATTTACACACTCATTTATTATTCACGAATTGTCACTTACCTCCCAGCAAACATTTTCTCGCTTTCAAAACGTTTGAAAATTAAATTTTACTGTTTTAATCTCGTTTTTAGAGAATTTGTAAAAACGAACATAAACTGTGAGGCCATAATGGTTTAATAAAACTTTTTTAATGTTTTTATATGACGTTTCTGAGAAAAGGTTTTTTAAACGTTAATGCTAATTGTTAATTACTGGAATTATTAGATATAATGATCTCTGTTACATTTGGAGAGAGACAGATAGGGAGAAACAGAAAGAGGGAGACTCATAGAAAAAGGAAGGAAGAGGGAGAAGGAGAGAGATGCAGAGAGAGACAACCATAAAGAGAGGAGAGACACAAAGGGAGAGAGAGGAGAGAAATGATGGGAGATAAACAAATAGAGAGAGAGAGGGGGGTGAGAGTGAGAGAGAGAGAGAGAAAGAGAAAGAGAGAGAGAGAGAGAGAGAGAGAGAGAGAGAGAGAGAGAAAGAGAAAGAGAAAGAGAGAGAGAGAGAGAGAGAGAGAGAGAGAGAGAGAGAGAGAGAGAGAGAGAGAGAGAGAGAGGGAGAGAGAGAGAGAGAGAGAGAGAGAGAGAGAGAGAGAGAGAGAGAGAGAGAGAGAGAGAGAGAGAGAGAGAGAGAGAGAGAGAGAGAGAGAGAGAGAGAGAGAGAGAGAGAAAACAGAGAGAGATGAGATGGAGAAAGAGAGAGAGCAGAGACACAACGACAGCGACGGAAGAGAGAGGCGAAGTTAGAGAAAGGAGAGAGTTAAAAACAGAAACAGAAAGAGAAGAAAAGACAGAGAGAGACACAGAAACAGAGAGAGGGGAGAGAGAAGAGAGTCAGAAGTAGAGTATCAAAAAGAGGAGAGATTGAGAAACGAAAAGCACATAGATGAGATACAGAGAGAGAAGGAAAGACACAGACACGGAGAACATGAGAGACAGAGTTCAAAGGAGTAAGACAGAGATAGCGAGTGGAGAGATATAGAGACAAACTCAGAGAGAGAAAAAGAGAGATAAGAGAGAGACAAAGAGGGAATGAGAGAGAGAGCAACATAGGTAGAGAGAGAGAACCAGAGAAGAGAGACAAAGAGACGAGAAAAACAGAGAAGAGAGACAAAGAGACGAGAGAAGCCGAGACAATGAAGGAGAGAGAGGCTGCGAGACATAGAGAGAAAGAGAGATAAACAAAGGAGAGAAACAGAGAAATAAGAGAAACAGAGAGGAGGGACAGAGAATGATAGAGACATACAGAGGAGAGACAGTGAGAAGAGAGAAAGAGAGGAGAAACAAAGAGAATGATAGAGTCAGAGACAGACAGATAAAGTAATAACACAGATACGACAGAGAGAGAGAAAGGGAGAGAGAGAGAGAAAGGAAAGGACATTCAGAAAGGAGGAAATACGCACTGCTGCAAGAATCATCAATCACCAACTTTCAGCTATTTCTACCTGGGGTAGGAGATGGCAGGTCACATTTGCAGCTGAGAAGACACAAGCGATGATGATACCTAGACTGCACTAGGCAAATCAGGTAGGCTTGCAAATGGGTGGCAAATCCGAAGCGTTTACAGATGAAACTGACATTTTGGGAATGAAGTTCGACTCTTCAATGACAATGAAGTGCCATGTGCTTATTCCAGCTCAAAATGCAGCCATGACACTAACAGTCCTACGGCGCATCTCACACCTTCTTGACAGCAAGGGCTGCAAAATCTTATATGAAGCACAAGTTCACTCTCATCTAGAGTATGCACCCCTTTCCTGGATCGCCTGTCGCCCATCATTCATCAGACTTTTTGGACAAAGGGGAGAGACGGGCAAGAAGGCTGAACTCTAGTCTTGGCAAAGTCTGGTGGGAACGGTCTGAACATCACAGCCTGTAACACTGTCGTGACGTTGGTGGTCTTACTGTTATGTACAAGGCCAAGATCCTTAACGTTCCACACCTGGCCAAACTTCGTGGACTACCAGTAATTCACACCCGTAGCACTAGGCTCTCAACCTTCAACAGTCTCATGCTGAAAGTGCCATTCTCAGGAACATCGCTTCATCAGTGATCATTCACTCCTAGGCTGACTCGCATCTGGAACTTGTTTACTAAACAGGTTGATGGCTACAGGTTCATCCTGTTACTTATATGATTGTTACCTGATGGTGTTAATGAGTAAAGGCTATTTCTACAGAAGCATATATACAGCTTCATGAAATAAATGGGCCTCTAGGAGTAGGTTTCATCTTAGCTGAGGTAGGATTACAGCTCTTGCTTGTAGTTTCACCAGGTTCCTTATATGATACTTCCCTATATAATAGTTTCAAAGTACATTCTCATGAAATAAACGAGTTCCTAGGAGCAGGCTTCAGATGAGCTGAGGTAGAATAACAGCTCTTGCTTGCAGTTTCACTAGGTACGTCATTTGACAGCCCTTATGAACCCTGGTCTTAGTTTAAAAGAGAGAAAGAGAGGGAGAGAGAGAGAGAGAGAGAGAGAGAGAGAGAGAGAGAGAGAGAGAGAGAGAGAGAGAGAGAGAGAGAGAGAGAGAGAGAGAGAGAGAGAGAGAGAGAGAGAGAGAGACAGAGACAGAGACAGAGCGAGACAGAGACAGAGCGAGACAGAGACAGAGACAGAGACAGAGACAGAGACAGAGACAGAGACAGAGACAGAGACAGAGAGGCAGATATACAGAGAAAGACAGACATAGAGATTGACAGAAAGACAGAGTAGTAGAGAGACAGAGAGGGAGAGGCACAGTGAATGAGACAAAGAGACAGATAGAGGAAAGGTTAGAGTGGAGAACCGCGTTGACGTCCTGGCCGACCCACAGCGAGAGACTGATTGGGTCGGCCTAGCCAGTCACAGCCCATCAGGTCTTGACCACAGACAGTATTTTATTACATTCACCCTGTCTACAGTCCCATGAAAACTTCTCCATACACATTTACTGGTAGTAGTGCTTATCTATAAGTACTTTAACACACACACACACCAAACAAACACATACAATGTGATGAATGCCGATTCACTCAAAGATTCTGAAAAATATCTTTGCTTTCGTAACCCACGATGGACTCAATCAATACAAGGATGGAGTCCTTAGTGGTGATGATGAATTCTTTTAAATAATCATCACAATGAATGAATGATGGTGATAGAGTCCAATGGATGCTAGCGTCCATCCATTGACAGCCATTTTCGTTTAGAAAATTAGCAGGAATTGTTTTCAGATGGAGATGACCCAGAAACTACAAGGAACTATTGGTTGTGCAGTGAATATAGATGACATTTTGGAATACTCAGACACCTGGCAGGAATCTCTCAATAGATTAAATAACCATTTTGAGATATAGAAGGCTAATATAAACCTTCAACCTGCCTGAATTTTGCATATCTAAGCTGGGGTATCTTGTGTATATTGTCTGCCAAGGATATGTCATCTCAGTCAGAAGAAATGTTGAGGCTATAGACAAATATCCTGTACTAAGAAGTAGACAAGAACTTATCAAGACAAGATATCAAGGTATGAATGGGTGTTGCAGAATGTTCTGTAAGGACCTTGCAACAGTGGCTGGCCCTTGACGGGCCAGTCACTTCCACGTAGAGGAAGTGGAAATGGGATGATACATATCAGGAATCATTTAAGAAACAACACTATTAACTTAATCCCCAATACTTGTTCCGTGGGATATTCTGAAACTGTTTACATTATTTCTAGAGGCAAGTGATACAGGACCTGGTGCTGTATTAACACAGGAGTATGAGGGGGGGATACATACACTGGTATCCTTCTAGTGACAAGTGATACAGGACCTGGTGCTGCTTTAACACAGGAGTATGAGGTGAAACATACATTGGTATCCTACTGGAGGCAAGAGATACAGGACCTGGTGCTGTATTAACACAGGAGTATGAGGGGGATACATACACTGGTATCCTTCTAGTGATAAGTGATACATGACCTGGTGCTGTATTAACACAGGAGTATGAGGGGGGATACGTACACTGGTATCCTTCTAGTGACAAGTGATACAGGACCTGGTGCTGTATTAACACAGGAGTATGAGGGGGATACATACACTGGTATCCTTCAGGAGGCAAGTGATACAGGACCTGGTGCTGTATTAACACAGGAGTATGAGGGGATACATACACTGGTATCCTTCAGGAAGCAAGTGATACAGGACATGGTGCTGTATTAACACAGGAGTATGAGGGGATACATACACAGGTATCCTACTTTACAAAGAATGTTCTGCAGCAACCAAAAACATACTATACGTTTACAAAGAAGCTGAGGCATCAGTTGTGGTATTACAGACCTTTGAGGTCTATGGAAGCACTGGAGGAGGTCCTGTCACCTTACATTAACACCACAGCACCCGCCTGTTTTACAACCAATGACAATCATATCACATAACTCCAACTGTGACAGTGATGAAGGAGTATATTACCATCTGTGACAAGTACAGAGAACTATATAACCCTCTATGAATGAGAGTGAGGGCTATATAAACCTCTGTGCAGGAGGGGACTAAATTACTCTCAGGTAAAGGAGGGGAGGGCTCTATTACCCTGTGTTAAAGAAATTCAGGGCTAGGTTACTCTCAATTAAAGGGATGGAGGGCTATATAACCCTCCGAGAAGAGGCGGGAGGGCTGTATTACCCTCTGTGAAAGGGAGAAAGATTACCATCTGTGAAAGTAAGGGAGGCCTATATTACCTTCTATGGAAGTGAGGGAGAGCTATATTGGGATTTGGTTCCCATCAAACACAAAACGTTTGTTAACGTTTTTAATTGGTCGCAGAAAGGTGACACTGTAACTATTTATATAAAGTCGTCTTTATAACGTAAAGACGTCACGTTTATAACGTCACTCAAACTGTAGACCCTTGTTGCAAAAGTACAACTGACGTTTTAAAACTGTTCTAATTGAAATCAAGTACAAATACTTCATGTGTGTGTACTCACCTAATTGTACTCACCTAATTGTGTCTGCAGGATTGAGCATTGACTCTTGGATCCCGCCTTTCAAGCATCGGTTGTTTACAGCAATGACAATGGTCCTATTTCCCTATCATACCTAGTTTTAAAATTATGAAGAGTATTTGCTTCCACAACCTGTTCCTTAAGTGCATTCAATTTTCCCACTACTCTGAAGGTAAAAGAAAAGTTCCGAACATCCCTGTGACTCATCTGAGTTTCCAGTTTCCACCCATGTCCCCTCGTTCTTTAACTATTCCGTGTGAACATTTCGTCTATCTCCACTCTGTCAATCCCCCTGAGGATTTTATAAGTTCCTATCATGTCCCCCTTCTCCTTTCTTCTTTCTAATGTCGTAAAACACAGTTCCCTCAGGCGCTCCTCATACCCCATCCCTCGTAACTCTGGGACGAGTCTCGTTGCAAACCTCTGAACCTTTTCCAGTTTCCTTATATGCTTCTTCAGATGGGGACTCCATGATGAGGCGGCATACTCTAAGACTGGCCTCACGTAGGCAGTGTAAAGCGCCCTAAATGCCTCCTTATTTAGGTTTCTGAATGATGTTCTAACTCTTGTCAGTGTGGAGTACGCTGCTGTCTTTATCCAATTTATATGTGCTTGAAGAGATAGATTAGGTGTTACATCCACGCCCAGGTCGCTTTCTCGCGTCGTCACAGGTAGGCTGTTCCCCTTCATTGTGTACTGTCCCTTTGGTCTCCTATCTCCTAGTCCCATTTCCATAACTTTACATTTGCTCGTGTTGAACTCCAGTAGTCATTTCTCTGACCATTCTCTGACTGTGCATGTGTTGTCTGTATTTCGTCTGTGTGTGTGTGGTTGCGTGTTGTTATGATCCCAGGTAGCTGAAAAGCGAGTCTCCCCTTTGAGAATTATTCTATCAGGCCTGACCTAAGTAAGAGGACACAGAAATATAGATGTGAAGATACATACGTAAAACGATTGGGTAAATTTGACAGACAGTTTAAGAGTATGGGCAGTGATCAAGAATATAATTAAATGACTTGACATGAGAGATGGAGAGTTTGCTAGAAGTGTGAGGCTCGCTTCTGGAGGGCTTTGACCCTCACTTGAGCACCAGACATCGTGAGGGGAAGCCGCGCTCCGTGTGAGCTCCTGTTAGAGAGGAAGCCCTAGTTGATATTCCTTCAAGAGGAAGGAAGTGTGCAGACGTTTCAGCTGTGGAATCAAGTTGGGAACGTTTTTGGTCTCAAGTCCTAGACGGCAGGGCGAGTTGTGAAACCGCCCAGAGACATTTTTTGGGGCAGCTGTCCAGCGATCGTAGCAAGTGGCTGTTGATATGTTAGGCATGTTTTGATAAGGCAGAAAGCCTAAATAAGAGGACAGAGATGAGAGAGACAGCTGGAGGGACGAGCAGCATGTCCTCTCCTGTCGACCACCTGGAGCCAACTGACCGGCTGGCGGCGGAGGACAGCTCCCAGAGTGAGGAGCCGTCTGCCGGCAAGACAGAAAATCGACCAGCCCAAACGTGGGGGAGTCACCTCACAGCATGTAGAAAGCAGGGAGATGTCAAGTGAAACATTGTGTACTTAATGTTAGTTATATGTTTGTAGTGGAACATTTTTATTGGAGTGTCGATGGGTTGCAGGTTTGTCTGGGGAAGGAGTTGCTGAGAACTTAGAGCCAGCAGAGAGGGAGTAGTTGATAAGACTCCAAGATTGTGGAAGGTACTGAGCTCTGTGAAGGAGCAGCCATACAGTGAGGAACAGCACCTCAAGCTGTGAGCAGAGAAGCAGTGAAGTGAAGTTTCACATGCTTCTGTGATACCAGTTGTGAAGCACCATTGTTGCTCAAGGAAGACTTCATGGTGTAACAACCGGGAGAGCTGTGGAGGACCCTCGTAGACGATTCTAGTAAAACCTGAAGATGTCAGGGTAGTGAACTTCCAGATGTGGAAGGGAAGTTCTTATTGACCACTTGTAGGGAGTTGGTAGAGTGTTTGGTTGTCATTAGGGTGCAAGGCGCAGTGAAAGGTGTGTAATTGGTTACTATTTTTGTGCCAAGGAGTACTTCTACTGAAGTACAGAGTTACAACCGTAGGTTGGATTACCTGCAGAGACGTACATATGTGTTCTAGGACTGATAGGGTGATTGACTGATCATTGTTGTTTATCAAGAAATATTTATGCTGATATTCATATTATTGCAGTCATAGGCTGGTTTTCCTTGTATGTGTTTATATATATATATATATATATATATATATATATATATATATATATATATATATATATATATATATATATATATATATATATATATATATATATATATATATATATATATATATATATATATATATATATGTCGTACCTAGTAGCCAGAACGCACTTCTCGGCCTACTATGCAAGGCCCGATTTGCCTAATAAGCCAAGTTTTCCTGAATTATTATATTTTCTCAATTTTTTTTCTTATGAGATGATAAAGCTACCCATTTCATTATGTATGAGGTCAATATTTTTTTATTGGAGTTAAAATTAACGTAGATATATGACCAAACCTAACCAACCCTACCTAACCTAACCTAACCTATCTTTTTAGGTTAGGTTAGGTTAGGTAGCCGAAAAAGTTAGGTTAGGTTTGGTTAGGTAGGTTAGGTAGTCGAAAAACAATTAATTCATGAAAACTTGGCTTATTAGGCAAATCGGGCCTTGCATAGTAGGCAGAGAAGTGCGTTCTGGCTATTAGGTACGACATATATATATATATGTCGTACCTAGTAGCCAGAACTCACTTCTCAGCCTACTATTCAAGGCCCGATTTGCCTAATAAGCCAAGTTTTCCTGAATTAATATATTTACTATAATTTTTTTCTTATGAAATGATAAAGCAACCCTTTTCTCTATGTATGAGGTAAATTTTTTTTTATTGGAGTTAAAATTAACGTAGATATATGACCGAACCTAACCAACCCTACCTAACCTAACCTAACCTATATTTATAGGTAAGGTTAGGTTAGGTAGCCAAAAAAAGCTAGGTTAGGTTAGGTTAGGTAGGTTAGGTAGACGAAAAAACATTAATTCATGAAAACTTGGCTTATTAGGCAAATCGGGCCTTGAATAGTAGGCTGAGAAGTGCGTTCTGGCTATTAAGTACGACATATATATATATATTTATATATATATTTATATTTATATATATTTATATATATTTATATATTTATATATATTTAAATATTTATATTTATAATATATATATTTATAATATATATATATATATATATATATATATATATATATATATATATATATATATATATATATATATATATATATATATATATATATTATCTTGCTGATAGTGCAATATTGTCTCATGAGACTTAACCTACTTGGCGAGGTTGGTGGCATAGGTGGTGAGACAGCAGTTGGGCTACCACTTGATAAGCAGATGATAGAGTCCTGTTGGTATTGGAGTGCAACCTGACTATAATAGTATAGAGTGTTGGAGTCGTATTATTATACATGTATATGTATTGTGCATGTGCCTTGTCCAGTAAATGTATTCAAATTTGCTGGTGTTTGCCCTTGTCCTAGTGAGGCTTCCCAGAAAGTAGAAAAGAGAGAAAGAACCAAGAACCACAGCTGTGGACAGGGTAGAACTGAATAATAATAAGAGAAAGGGGATTCAGGAGGTCATACCAAATAAGGAGAGAGTGGGGAGTCACGGCAGTTCGAGTGGGTGTGTGCACGTGACAACGAGGTCAATATTAGAGCCGCATCCCCAAAACATGTGACGTTGAGCTCCTCTCCAAGTGCCAGAAGCACCCAGGGTGATCTGGTCAAGATAAGCACCCTTCGGGTTTTTCTGTAGCTCATCTGGTACTAAGTTTCCACCTGTGTCCCCTTGTTCGTGTCCAACCCGTGCTGAAGAGTTTGTCTTTGTCCACCCTGTCAATTCCCCTGAGAATTTTGTAGGTGGTTATATAATATAGCATGTATTCCCTTATTCTTCTGTTTTCCAGGGATGTGAGGTTCAGCTCCTTTAGGCTCTCCTCATAGCTCATTCCTCTCAGTTCTGGGACGAGCCTGGTGGCATACCGCAGAATCTTCTCTAACCTTGTCTTGTGTTTAACTAGGTATGGACTCCAGGCTGGAGCTACATACTCCAGAATTGGTCTGACATAAGTGGTATTCAGGGTCCTGAACGATTCCTTACACAAGTTTCTAAAGGCAGTTCTTATGTTGGCCAGTCTAGCATATGCCGCTGATGATATCCTTTTGATGTGGGCCTCTGGGGACAAGTTCGGTGTGATATCAACCCCCAGATCTTTCTCTCTATTTGACTCTTGCAGGATTTCACCTCCCAGATGGTACCTTGTGTTCAGCCTCCTGCTCCCTTCGCCTAATTTCATTACTTTACACTTTCCTGAGTTGAACTTTAGCAGCCATTTCTTAGAATATTCCTCCAGGTCATCCTGTAGTCTCTGTCTATCTTCATCCGTCTTGATTCTTCTCATAATTTTTGCATCATCAGCAAACATTGAGAGGAACAAGTCAATACCCTCCGGAAGATCGTTTACATATATTGGAAACAGGATGGGTCCAGCCCTGTGAAAATCCGCTGGTGACATCTCGTCACTCTGATGTCTCCCCCCCCCCCCTCACAGTTACTCACTGTTTCCTGTTGCTTAAGTATTCCCTTATCCACTGCAGCACCTTCCCTTTTACTCCTGCCTGTTGCTCCAACTTTTTTAACAGCCTTTTATGGGGTACTGTGTCAAAGGCTTTCTGGTAGTCCAGGAAAATGCAGTCGGCCCACCCTTCTCTTTCCTGCCTAATTTTTGTTGCCTGGTCATAGAATTCTATTAAACCTGTGATGCACTGATTTACCATCTCTGAACCCATGTTGGTGGTGCGTTACAGAGCTATTTCCCTCCAAATGATCTACGAGCCTTTTCCTCATGATCTTCTCCATCACCTTGCATGATATACAAGTTAGGGAAACTGGCCTGTAGTTCTGTGCCTCTTGCCTGTCACCCTTCTTGTATATTGGGACAACGTTACCTGTCTACTAACTTTCTGGTAGGTCTCCTGTTTCCGTGACTTGTTATACACCATAGAGACTGGCACACTAAGTGCTTCTGCACCTTCCTTTAGTATCAATAGTGAGATTCTGTCAGGCCCAACAGCCTTTGTCACATCCAGCTCCAGCAGACACCTTTTGACCTCATCACTGGTGAGGTCAAATTCATCCAAGGTTGCTTGGTTTGCCTCCTCCTCCTTTAGTGCAGGGGCTTCTCTTTGTTCTATTGTGAAGACCTCCTGGAATCTCTTGTCGAGTTCTTTACACATCTCTTTGTCATTCTCTGTGTATCTGTTCTCCCCTTTTTTCAATTTCATCACTGGTTCCTTCACTGCTGTTTTCCTCCTGATGTGGCTGTGGAGCATCTTTGGTTGGGTCTTGGCTTTACTCGCGATGTCATTTTCATACTGTCTCTCTACTTCCCTTCTCACTCTGAAGTACTCTGAGGTACTATGTGTGTACTCACCTAGTTATGCTTGCGGGGGTTGAGCTCTGGCTCTTTGGTCCAGCCTCTCAACCGTCAATCAACAGGTGTACAGGTTCCTGAGCCTATTGGGCTCAGGAACTACACTTGAACTAAACTACACTACATCATATCTACACTTGAAACTGTGTATGGAGTCAGCCTCCACCACATTACTTCCTAATGCATTCCAATTGTCAACCACACTGACACTAAAAAAGTTCTTTCTAATATCTCTGTGGCTCATTTGGGCACTCTGTTTCCACCTGTGTCCCCTAGTGCGTGTGCCCCTTGTGTTAAATAGCCTGTCTTTATCAACCCTGTTGATTCCCTTGAGAATCTTGAATGTGGTGATCATGTCCCCCCTAACTCTTCTGTCTTCCAACGAAGTGAGGTTCAATTCCTGTAGTCTCTCCTCGTAGCTCATACCTCTCAGCTCGGGTACTAGTCTGGTGGCAAACCTTTGAACCTTTTCCAGTTTAGTCTTATGCTTGACTAGATATGGACTCCATGCTGGAGCCGCATACTCCAGGATTGGTCTGACATATGTGGTATATAATGTTCTGAAAGATTCCTTACACAAGTTTCTAAAGGCCGTTCTTATGTTAGCCAACCTGGCATATGCTGCTGATGTTATCCTCTTGATATGAGCTTCAGGGGACAGGTCTGGCGTGATATCAACCCCCAAGTCTTTCCCTCTCTCTGACTCTTGAAGTATTTCATCTCCCAAGTGATACCTTGTATCTGGTCTCCTGCTTCCTACCCCTATCTTCATTACATTACATTTGCTTGGGTTAAAATCTAACAGTCATTTGTTCGACCATTCCTGCAGCTTGTCCAGGTCTTCTTGAAGCCTCAAGCTCTCCTCCTCTGTCTTAATCCTTCTCATAATTTTGGCGTCGTCAGCAAACATTGACAGGAATGAGTCTATACCCTCTGGGAGATCATTTACGTATATCAGAAACAGGATAGGTCCAAGCACAGAGCCCTGTGGTACTCCACTGGTGACTTCACGCCATTCTGAGGTCTCACCCCTCACTATAACTCTCTGCTTCCTATTGCTTAGGTACTCCCTTATCCACTGGAGCGCCCTACCAGTTACTCCTGCCTGTTTCTCCAGCTTATACATCAACCTTTTATGGGGTACTGTGTCAAAGGCTTTCCGACAGTCCAAAAAAATGCAGTCCGCCCATCCTTCTCTTTCTTGCTTAATCTTTGTCACCTGATCGTAGAATTCTATCAAGCCTGTAAGGCAAGATTTACCCTCCCTGAACCCATGTTGATGGGTTGTCACGAAGTCTCTTCTCTCCAGATGTGTTACTAGGTTTTTTCTCACAATCTTCTCCATCACCTTGCATGGTATACAAGTTAAGGACACTGGCCAGTAGTTCAGTGCCTCTTGTTTGTCACCCTTTTTAAATATTGGTACTACATTAGCAGTCCTCCATATTTCTGGTAGGTCTCCCGTTTCCAGTGACCTACTATACACTATGGAGAGTGGCAAGCAAAGTGCTCCTGCACACTCTTTCAATACCCATGGTGAGATTCCATCCGGCCCAACAGCTTTTCTCACATCCAGCTCCAAAAGGTGCTTCTTGACCTCATCTGTTGTAATTTCGAACCTTTCCAAGGTTACCTGGTTTGCTGCCACCTCTCCTAGCGCCGTGACTTCTCCCTGTTCTATTGTAAAGACCTCCTGGAACCTTTTGTTGGTTTCTTCACACACCTCTTTGTCATTCTCTGTGTACCTGTCCTCGCCCACCCTAAGTTTCATCACCTGTTCCTTCACTGTTGTCTTCCTCCTGATGTGACTGTGTAGTAGCTTTGGTTCGGTCTTGGCTCTATTAGCTATATCATTTTCATACCTTTTCTCAGCTGTTCTTCTCACACTAACATACTCGTTCCTGGTTCTCTGGTATCTCTCTCTACTTTCTGGTGTTCTGTTATTACGGAAGTTCCTCTATGCCCTTTTGTTCAGCTCCTTTGCTTTCATACATTCCCTATTAAACCACGGATTCTTCCTTTGCTTCTCTGTTTTTTCCTGTTGGGCTGGGACAAACCTGCTTACAGCCTCCTGACATTTTTGGGTGACAGTCCATCATGTCTTGTACGGACTTGGTTCCGAGTTCTGTGTCCTAATGTATATCCCATAGGAATTTATTCATCTCCTCATAGTTTCCCTTTCGGTACGCCAGCCCTTTGTTTCCCAGTTCTTTTTTGGGGGTGATAATTCCTAGCTCAACCAGGTACTCAAAGCTCAATACACTATGATCACTCATTCCCAAAGGGGCTTCCAACTTAACTTCCCTTATATATCTGACACGTTTAGGGTAAATATCAGATCAAGCAAGGCTGGTTCATCCCCTCCTCTCGTTCTTGTCGGTCCCTTGACGTGTTGACTTAGAACGTTTCTTGTTGCCACATCCAGCAGCTTAGCTCTCCATGTGTCTGGGCCTCCATGTGGGTCTCCGTTCCCCAAATCTATCTTTCCATGGTTGAAGTCTCCCATGATTAGTAGCCTGGATCCGTTCCTGCTAGCCACAGAAGCTGCTCTCTCTATTATATTGATGGTGGCCAAGTTGTTTCTATCATATTCCTTTCTGGGTCTTCTGTCATTCAGTGGGGGGTTATATATGACTACTATTATAATTTTCTGTCCTCCAGTTGCTATGGTGCCTGATATGTAGTCAATGAAACCTTCACAGTTCTGAATTACCATCTCTTCGAAACTCCAACCTTCTCTTAGTAGCAAAGCTACACCACCTCCTCCTCTCCCTTCTCTCTCTTTCCTCACTACATAGTAGCCCTGTGGAAACACTGCGTTTGTTATGGTGTTTGTTAGCTTTGTTTCTGTGAGTGCTATTATGTCTGGGTTTTCTTCTAGTGCCCATTCTCCGAGTTCACTTGTTTTATTTGTAATCCCATCTATGTTAGTGTACATTGCCTTGAAGCTCACTTTCTTTAGTTCATTTTCTTGTCCCTTTCATGGCGAGCATTCTGCTGGTGTGGGAAGCTTTTCCGTGGGTGAGAAGAACTGTGAGGTGGTTTGCAGGGTCTCAGAGGAGTTTGGGGTGAGGGGTGGGGGTTTCAGGGAAGAGAGGACAGGTAGGGTGTGGGTTAAGGAGATAGGGGGGACATGGAGGATACGGGGTGAGGGGGGATGAGGGATAGGGAGGGTATGGGATGAAGGGGGAGGGGGGGACAGGGTGGGAAAGGTGGGAGGGGGGACATGATGGGAATGGGGAAGGGGGTGACAGGGTAAGAATGGGATGGGGGGAGGAGGGAGGGTTGGGTGGGGGCAGGAAGGGTGAGGGGAAGGGAGGGTTTCTATGCAGAGGGGGGTGGTGGTGTTGCCCTCCCCTCTGCTGTTGCTGGGATGCTGGTTTTGGGTTCGCCTCTTGTCTCTAGGACTGTTGTGTTGGGGGCTGTG
This sequence comes from Procambarus clarkii, assembly GCF_040958095.1. Lineage (NCBI taxonomy): Eukaryota > Metazoa > Arthropoda > Malacostraca > Decapoda > Cambaridae > Procambarus > Procambarus clarkii. The sequence goes on from NC_091170.1 coordinate 19,327,995, forward strand.
ATTTCCTGGTTTGCTCCTCTCTCCCTGCGCTTCCTCCGTGCCTCTGCTGCCCTGGCTCTCTCCTCCTTCGTCCTGTTCCTCTGCAGGAATACTTTCTTGTATCCCTCCACATGCTGCAGTCGACTCTTCCTTTCGAGAATATCCTCCTTCGTGGTTTCGTATGTAAACACCACCTTTACAAGTCGGTTTCTGTCCTTGTTGTACCAGCCCAACCTGAAAACCTTCTCAATGTTTTGTTCAGCCCCTTCCATCTGTAGCCCTCTTCAGTAGCCCATGTACTGACTCTCTATCCTTGCTATTTCATTCTTGCCTGTTGGATCCTTCCTGTTCTTTGATGCCTACAACTACCACTGATCTTTTTCTCTCCAGCAGCTGAGTGGTGCACCTTGCTGCTTCCTGTGAGGTGGCTGCTTGCATGGCTACATCCCTCACTGTGTCCATAGCTTCTGAGCTCTTTTTCAGTATGTCAGCAAATGTTTCAGGTACAGAGGCATTTCCTTCCAATGTAACATTCCCACCTTCCCTTTGGATGATAATCTGATGCTCGGTCTCTTTATTTTTCTCTGTGAGGGATTTGATCTCCTCCCTTGCTGATGTCAGCTCACTTTGCAGGTTGTTAATTGTAATCCTCATTTCCTGCATCTCCTTCCTGAATTCCTCCAGAACTTGGGTTAACATGTCCCTCGTTTGGTCACTCTGGCTGTTCCCTGTGTCCCTGTTGTGTCCACCTGCCATTTTGCCCTTGACAAGAGAGAGAGAGAGCAAGAATAGTCCTAGTGTGAGTGGGTGTGGTGGGGGGGGGGGGGGAGAAGTGTTTTGGGAGAGTGGGAGTGGTGGGGGGGGGGGAGTGTGTAGGGAGAGTGAGATGGGGGGTTAAGAGGTGGGTGAGGTGTAGTCTTCAGATTACGGCGGGGGGGGGGGGGGTTAGTGGCTTATCTGGGTTCCCAGTGAGCTCACAGTTGCTGTCCCTGTTACCTGTCTACCACGATTGTATTATTACGATTGTATTATTGAATGGAATGCAATAGTGTCTATGATATGATATTATATAAACCTTGCACACTGTTGGAGACTTATGAGAGACACTTACCAGCCAGCCCCCCACAAGCACTCTAGGTGAATACACGGCGTGTCGTCGGTAATCCTGTGAGGTCTTCAGGTCTCCACGAGGGCCCTGGCTGATGCGATTGATGCTGCCTCAAGAAGTCGATCTTCCCTAGCTATCTTCTCTAAATTCACTAAGATAATTCACCACGAATTGTGTGTGTGTGTGTGTGTGTGTGTGTGTGTGTGTGTGTGTGTGTGTGTGTGTGTGTGTGTGTGTGTGTGTGTGTGTGTGTGTGTGTGTGTGTGTGTGTGTGTGTGTGTGTGTGTGTGTGAGAACGCATGTGCATTTGCAACCTGCTTACAGCCTCCTGACATTTTTGGGTGACATAGTCCATCATGTCTTGTACGGACTTGGTTCCGAGTTCTGTGTCCCAATGTATATCCCATAGGAATTTATTCATCTCCTCATAATTTCCCTTTCGGTACGCCAGCCCTTTATTTCCCAGTTCTTTTTTGGGGGTGATAATTCCTAGCTCAACCAGGTACTCAAAGCTCAATACACTATGATCACTCATTCCCAAAGGGGCTTCCAACTTAACTTCCCTTATATCCGACTCATTTAGGGTAAATATCAGATCAAGCAAGGCTGGTTCATCCCCTCCTCTCGTTCTTGTCGGTCCCTTGACATGTTGACTTAGAAAGTTTCTTGTTGCCACATCCAGCAGCTTAGCTCTCCATGTGTCTGGGCCTCCATGTGGGTCTCCGTTCCCCAAATCTATCTTTCCATGGTTGAAGTCTCCCATGATTAGTAGCCTGGATCCGTTCCTGCTAGCCACAGAAGCTGCTCTCTCTATTATATTGATGGTGGCCAAGTTGTTTCTATCATATTCCTTTCTGGGTCTTCTGTCATTCAGTGGGGGGTTATATATGACTACTATTATAATTTTCTGTCCTCCAGTTGCTATGGTGCCTGATATGTAGTCAATGAAACCTTCACAGTTCTGAATTACCATCTCTTCGAAACTCCAACCTTCTCTTAGTAGCAAAGCTACACCACCTCCTCTCCCTTCTCTCTCTTTCCTCACTACATAGTAGCCCTGTGGAAACACTGCATTTGTTATGGTGTTTGGTAGCTTTGTTTCTGTGAGTGCTATTATGTCTGGGTTTTCTTCTAGTGCCCATTCTCCGAGTTCACTTGTTTTATTTGTAATCCCATCTATGTTAGTATACATTGCCTTGAAGCTCACTTTCTTCGGTTCATTTTCTTGTCCCGTTCTTGGCGAGCATTCTGCTGGTGTGGGAAGCTTTTCCGTGGGTGAGAAGAACTGTGAGGTGGTTTGCAGGGTCTCAGAGGAGTTTGGGGTGAGGGGTGGGGGTTTCAGGGAAGAGAGGACAGGTAGGGTGTGGGTTAAGGAGATAGGGGGGACATGGAGGATACGGGGTGAGGGGGAGGAGGGATAGGGAGGGTATGGGATGAAGGGGGAGGGGGGGACAGGGGGGGAAAGGTGGGAGGGTGGACATGATGGGAATGGGGAAGGGGGTGACAGGGTAAGAATGGGATGGGGGGAGGAGGGAGGGTTGGGTGGGGGCAGGAAGGGTGAGGGGAAGGGAGGGTTTCTATGCAGAGGGGGGTGGTGGTGTTGCCCTCCCCTCTGCTGTTGCTGGGATGCTGGTTTTGGGTTCGCCTCTTGTCTCTAGGACTGTTGTGTTGGGGGCTGTGATTTCCTGGTTTGCTCCTCTCTCCCTGCGCTTCCTCCGTGCCTCTGCTGCCCTGGCTCTCTCCTCCTTCGTCCTGTTCCTCTGCAGGAATACTTTCTTGTATCCCTCCACATGCTGCAGTCGACTCTTCCTTTCGAGAATATCCTCCTTCGTGGTTTCGTTTGTAAACACCACCTTTACAAGTCGGTTTCTGTCCTTGTTGTACCAGCCCAACCTGAAAACCTTCTCAATGTTTTGTTCAGCCCCTTCCATCTGTAACCCCCTTCAGTAGCCCATGTACTGCCTCTCTATCCTTGCTGTTCCATTCTTGCCTGTTGGATCCTTCTTGTTCTTTGATGCCTACAACTACCACTGATCTTTTTCTCTCCAGCAGCTGAGTGGTGCACCTTGCTGCTTCCTGTAAGGTGGCTGCTTGCATGGCTACATCCCTCACTGTGTCCATAGCTTCTGAGTTCTTTTTCAGTATGTCAGCAAATGTTTCAGGTACAGAGGCATTTCCTTCCAATGTAACATTCCCACCTTCCCTTTGGATGATAATCTGATGCTCGGTCTCTTTATTTTTCTCTGTGAGGGATTTGATCTCCTCCCTTGCTGATGTCAGCTCACTTTGCAGGTTGTTAATTGTAATCCTCATTTCCTGCATCTCCTTCCTGAATTCCTCCAGAACTTGGGTTAACATGTCCCTCGTTTGGTCACTCTGGCTGTTCCCTGTGTCCCTGTTGTGTCCACCTGCCATTTTGCCCTTGTCAAGAGAGAGAGAGTGAGCAAGAATAGTCCTAGTGTGAGTGGGTGTGGTGGGGGGGGGGAGGAGTGTTTTGGGAGAGTGGGAGTGGTGGTGGGGGGGAGTGTGTAGGGAGAGTGAGATGTGGGGTTAAGAGGTGGGTGAGGTGTAGTCTTCAGATTACGCCGGGGGGGGAGGGGGGTTTAGCGGCTTATCTGGGTTCCCAGTGAGCTCACAGTTGCTGTCCCTGTTACCTGTCTACCACGATTGTATTATTACGATTGTATTATTGAATGGAATGCAATAGTGTCTATGATATGATATTATATAAACCTTGTACACTGTTGGAGACTTATGAGAGACACTTACCAGCCAGCCCCCCACAAGCACTCTAGGTGAATACACGGCGTGTCGTCGGTAATCCTGTGAGGTCTTCAGGTCTCCACGAGGGTCCTGGCTGATGCGATTGATGCTGCCTCAAGAAGTCTATCTTCACTAGCTATCTTCTCTAAATTCACTAAGATAATTCACCACGAATTGTGTGTGTGTGTGTGTGTGTGTGTGTGTGTGTGTGTGCGAGCGCATGTGCATGTACTCACCTAATCACCTAAACTCACTTAATTGTGCTTGCGGGGGTTGAGCTCTGGCTCTTTGGTCCCGCCTCTCAACCGTCAATCAACAGGTGTACAGGTTCCTGAGCCTATTGGGCTCTATCATATCTACACTTGAAACTGTGTATGGAGTCAGCCTCCACCACATCACTTCCTAATGCATTCCATTTGTCAACTACTCTGACACTAAAAAAGTTCTTTCTAATATCTCTGTGGCTCATTTGGGCACTCAGTTTCCACCTTTGTTCCCTAGTGCATGTGCCCCTTGTGTTAAATAGCCTGTCTTTATCTACCCTGTCGATTCCCTTGAGAATCTTGAATGTGGTGACCATGTCCCACCTAACTTTTCTGTCTTCCAACGAAGTGAGGTTTAATTCCCGTAGTCTCTCCTCGTAGCTCATACCTCTCAGTTCGGGTACTAGTGTGATGGCAAACCTTTGAACCTTTTCCAGTTTAGTCTTATGCTTGACTAGATATGGACTCCATGCTGGAGCCGCATACTCCAGGATTGGTCTGACATATGTGGTATATAATGTTCTGAAAGATTCCTTACACAAGTTTCTAAAGGCCGTTCTTATGTTAGGCAACCTGACATATGCCGCTGATGTTATCCTCTTGATATGAGCTTCAGGGGACAGGTCTGGCGTGATATCAACCCCCAGGTCTTTCTCTCTCTCTCTGACTCTTGAAGTATTTCATCTCCCAAATGAAGCCTTGTATCTGGTCTTCTGCTTCCTACCCCTATCTTCATTATATTACATTTTCTTGGATTAAACTCTAACAACCATTTGTTCGACCATTCCTGCAGCTTGTCCAGTTCTTCTTGAAGCCTCAAGCTGTCCTCCTCTGTCCTAATCCTTCTCATAATTTTAACGTCGTCAGCAAACATTAAGAGGAATGAGTCTATACCCTCTGGGAGATCATTTACATATATCAGAAACAGGATAGTTCCAAGTACAGAGCCCTGTGGGACTCTACTTGTGACTTCACGCCAATCTGAGGTCTCACCCCACACAGTATATCTCTGCTGCCTATTGCTTAGGTACTCGGTGTGTGTGTGTGTATACTCACCTATTTGTAATCACCTATTTGTGCTTGCGGGGGTTGAGCTCTGGCTCTTTGGTCCCGCCTTTCAACCGTCAATCAACTGATGTGCAGATTCCTGAGTCAATTGGGTTCTATTGTATCTTCATTTCAAACTGTGTATGGAGTCAGCCTCCAACACATCACTGCTAATGAATTCTATCTGTTAACTACTCTGACACTGAAAAAGTTCTTTCTAACGTCCCTGTGGCTCGTTTGGGTACTCAGCCTCCACCTGTGTCCCCTTGTTCGCGTACCACCCATGTTAAACAGTTTATCCTCATCTACCCTGTCAATTCCCTGAGAATTTTGTAGGTTGTCATCTTGTCTACCCTTACTCTTCTGTCTTCCAGTGTCGTAAGGATCATTTCACGCAGTCTTTCCTCGTAACTCATGCCTCTTAGTTCTTGGACTAGCCTAGTGGTATACCTCTATACCTCTGAACTTTTTCCAGCTTCGTCTTGTGCTTGACAATGTACGGACTCCATGCTGGGGCCGCATACGCCAGGATTGGTCTTACGTATGTGGTATATAAGGTTCTGAATGATACCTTACACATCTTCCTGAAGGCTGTTCTGATGTTAGCCAGCCTTGTGTATGCCGCAGATGTAATTCTTTTCATGTGTGCTTCAGGAGACAGGTTTGGTGTGATATCAACTCCTAGATCTTTCCATCTGTCCTTTCATGAAGTAATTCATCTCCCATTCTGTATCCTGTGTCTGGCCTCCTGTTTCCACCGCCTAGTTTCATTATTTTGCATTTACTCGGGTTGAACTTTAGTAGCCATTTGTTGCACCATTCATTCAGTTTGTCTAGGTCATCTTGTAGCCTCATACTGACTTGCTCCGTCTTAATCCTCCTCATAATTTTTGCATCATCAGCATACAATGAGAGGAACAATTGAACACCTTCTGGGAGATCATTTACATGTATCAGACACAGTATGGATCCAAGGACTGAACCCTGCGGGACTCCACTGATGACGCCTCGCCAATCTGATACCTCACCCCTCACAGTGACTCGCTCTCTTCAGTTGCTTAGGTACTCTCTAATCCAATGGAGTACCTTCCCATTCACTCCTGCCTGCATCTCCAACTTTTGCACTAGTCTGTTATGTGGTACTGTGCCATAGGCTGTGTGTGTGTGTTTGTGTGTGTGTGTGTGTGTGTGTGTGCGTGTGTGTGTGTGTGTGTGTGTGTGTGTGTGTGTGTGTGGGTGTGTGTGTGTGTGTGTGTGTGTGTGTGTGTGTGTGTGTGTGTGTGTGTGTGTGTGTGTGTGTGTGTGTGTGTGTGTGTGTGTGTGTGTGTGTGTGTGCGTGTACTCACCTAGTTGTGCTTGCGGGGGTTGAGGTCTGGCTCTTTTGATCCCGCCTCTCAACTGTCAATCAATTGGTGTACAGATTCCTGAGCCAATTGGGCTCTATCAAAGCTACATTTGAAACTATGAATGGAGTCAGCCTCCACCACATCACTACTTAATGCATTCCATTTGTTAACTACTCTGACACTGAAAAAATATTTCTAATGTCTATGTGGCTCGTCTGGGTACTAAGTTTCCACCTGTTTCCCTTTGTTCGTGTTCCACCCGTGTTAAAGAGTTTGTCTTTGTCCACCCTGTCAATGCCCCTGGGAATTTTGTAGGTGGTTATCATGTCTCCCCATACTCTTCTGTTTTCCAGGGATGTGAGGTTCAGCTCCTTTAGCCTTTCCTCGTAGCTCAATCCTCTCAGTTCCGGGACGAGCCTGGTGGCATACCGCTGAATCTTCTCTAGCTTTGTCTTGTGCTTAACTAGGTATGGACTCCAAGCTGGGGTTGCATACTCCAGGATTGGTTTTACATAAGTGGCATACAAGGTCCTGAAGAATTCCTTACACAATTTTCAAAAGGCAGTTAATTTGTTGGCCAGTCTAGTAAATGCCGCTGATGATATCCTTTTGATGTGGGGCCTCTGGTGACAGGTTCGGCGTGATATCAACCCCCCAGATCTTTCTTTCTATTTGACTCCTGCAGGATATCACATCCCAGATGGTACCTTGTGTTCAGCCTTCTGTTCCCTTCGCCTAATTTCATTACTTTATACTTTCCTGAGTTGAACTTTAGTAGCCATTTTCTAGACCATTCCGCCAGTTAGTCCAGGTCGTCCTGTAGTCTCTGTCTATCTTCATCTGTTTTAATTCTTCTCATAATTTTTGCATCATCAGCAAATATTCAGAGCAATGAATCTATACCATCAGGAAGGTCGTTTACATATATTAGAAACAGGATGGGTCCAAGTACAGAACCCTGTGGAACCCCGCTGGTGACATCTCGCCACTCTGATGTCTCCCCCCCCCCCACACACTGTTATGCACTGTTTCCTGGTGCTTAGATACTCCCTTATCCACTGGAGCACCTTACCTTGTACTACTGCCTGTTGCTCCATCTTTTGTAACAGCTTTCTGTGAGGTACTGTGTCAAAGGATTTCTGAGAGTCAAAGAAAATGCAGTCTGCCCACCCTTCTCTTTCTTGCCTAATTTGTGTTGCTTGGTCACATATTAGACATGTGAGGCACGATTTACCATCTCTGAACCCATGCTGGTAGTGTGTTACAAAGCTATTTCCCTCCAGATGCTCTACGAGCCTTTTTCTCACGATCTTCTTCATCACCTTGCATGGTATACAAGTTAGGGAAACTGGCCTGTAGTTCAGTGCCTCTTGACTGCCACCCTTTTTGTATATTGGGACTACATTAGCTGTCTTCCAGCTTTCCGTATGGTCTCTCGTTTCCAGTGACCTGTTATTCACCATACAAAGTGGCACACTTAGTGCCTCTGCACCCTCTTTTAGTATCCATTATGAGATTATGTCAGGCCCAACAGCCTTTGTCACATTCAGCTCCAACAGATTTCTTTTGACCTCATCACTGGTGAGGACAAATTCCTTCAAGGTTGTTTGGTTTGCCTCCTCATTTAGTGCAGGGACCTATCCTTGTTCTATTGTGAAAACCTCCTGGAATCTCTTGTTGAGTTCTTCACACACCTCCTTGTCGTTCTCTGTGTATCTGTTCTTCCCTTTTCTCAGTTTCATCACCTGTTTCTTCACTGCTGTTTCCTCCTGATGTAGTTGTGGAGCAGTTTTGGTTGGGTCTTAGCTTTACTCGCAATGTTATTTTCACACTGTCTCTCTGCTTCTCTCCTCATTCTGAGGTATTCATTTCTGGCTCTCTGGTATCTCTCCCTGCTCTCTGGTGTTTTGTTGTTCTTGTAGTTTTTCCTTGTTCTTTTACACAATTGCTTCACTGCCGCACATTCCTGATTGAACCACGGATTCTTCTGTTGCTTTTCATTTTTCTCTATTTGAGCTGGGATAAACCTGTCTGCAACTTCCTGGCATTTCTGGGTGACATAATCCATCATATCCAGTACAGTCTTTTCTCTGAGTTCTGTTTCCTATGGTATTCCCACTAGGAAGTTCCTCATCTCGTCATATTTTCCTCTTTGGTAATTTAGTCTCTTTCCTTCCAATCCCATCCTTGGACAGGTTATCCCTACCTCTACCTGATACTCAAATGTCAATACACTGTGGTCACTCCTCTTCCTGCTCTTCCTTCCCTCTCTTTCCTTACTATATAGTAGTCCTTTGGAAACAGCGTTTGTTATGACTCCTGACAATTTTTTGTCTGTGAGTCCTATTACCTCTGGGTTTTCTTCCTTCGCCCTTTCTGCCAGTTCACTGGCTTTGTTGGTGATCCCATCGATATCTGAGTACATTACTTTTAAGCTCACTTTCCTATATCTATTTTCAGCCTCCCTCCCCACTAGTGTAGGAAGCTGTTTCGTGCGCATTGCTGCTTGGGTAGGCTCATCCTCTCGTGGGGTAGTTACCAGGGGCTTGGGGGAAAGGGGGGGGGAGGGTTAGAAATTGCCCAGGCCTGCTTAGGAAAGGGAGAATTCCTAGGGGTGGAGGGGCAGGGAGTGCTCGAGGTTGGGTGGCAGGGGGTGTTTGGGGTTTGTCCTCCTTAACATGGGTTTCGAGGGGGATGGGGGGAGGATGGAGGACTTTGATCTTGCCAGGGCCTGCTTGGGGCAGGAGGAGACCAGGAGATGGGAAGGCAGGGGGGTACTCGGGGTAGGGAGGGGAGGGAGGGTGGATATTTGGGTAGTATGATGGGCGTTGTGTAGAGGGGAAGGAAGGATCTGTTGTTGTCTCCTATGGGGTGGTGAGTTAGGATGTTGCAGTCCCCTCTGGGGTTCCCGAATTGCTGTATTGGGGTTCCCGACTCCCCTCTGGGATTGCTGGTTTGGAGGATGAGTTTCCCTGGCTACCTTCCCTCAACCTGCATCTTTTCCTTGCATCTACTGCCTGTATTATCTCCTTCCTGGTCATGACCTTCTGAAAGAATACCCATCTGTAATTCGTTCAAATTATTTCAATGTACGTTTGCCGTCTCGGCAAACGTACATGCTCCAACTTTAATCATCTCACTGAAGCGCTTCCTATAAGCTTCTGGGGTTAGCTGAAACGAGCGCAGTATGCTGCTCTTTACCGTGGCACTCTTCCAGTGACAATTGGGTGTATGCCTCCCTGGCTGCACCGGTCAATCTTAACTGGATCAGCTGGGCTCATTCCTCCTGTGGCCACTCCTTGATACTGGCTACTTTTTCAAAATGCTCGAAGAAGCTCTCCGCCTCTTCGGGAACAAACAAGGGAATGTCCTTCTCCCTAACCCTAACATCTGGTGGGTGTGATACCTGGGTGGTGCTCTCTGGCAACCCATATTCAATCCTTTGCTCAGCCAAGGTTCTATTCGCTTCTATCTGCATTTGTTTTGTTCTCTCTTTTTCTTTTTCGACCTGGGCTTTTTCTTTTTCGACCTCTAGTCTTGCTCTCTCTTTTTCTTTCTCCTGTTCCAACTCCAGTTCTCTTATTCTGGTTTTCTCTTTTTCTACTTCCAGCCTGGTTTTTCTCTTTTTTCCTTCTCGGCTTCATTTTTCATGTGGAGTTCCAATTTCATCTTTTCCAGCTGGAACTGTCTCTCCTCATGCTGCATCTGGAGTTCTAGCTGAAATCTCTCCAAGCTCCTATTCCGGCTACTCTTGCTACTGCGGGTACTCTTGCTGCTCCTACTCGATCCCTGGGATCTCACTTCATCCTGCCCATCATCCTCCTTTCCACTTTCAGCTCCTTTCTGGGCTCCTTGCTCTGCCGCTTCACTTCTGGCTCTCAACTGTCTAAGGATCTCATCCTTCATCCGAGCTACTTTAGATGCTTTCAACCTAATGCCACATTTTTCTGCTATTTGTTTTAATTGATCCCTGGTGCAACCTTCCAAGTCCTCAGGCTTGCCTGACTCCACAAATGCCTGCACCTTATCCATCTTGTCCTGTGAGTCTTCCCGAGAGAGAGAATATACACCTGTGGTCACACAGAGTATCTATTTCAACAAGGGTTGTACGAATCCAGTCTTGGACAGGGTGTGGGTGTGTCAGTTCACTCTCTCGGACAGGCCCCTAATTTATTATAGTGTGGGCTGGTGGTGTTGTCGTGTTGTTGATCCCTCTTTCTGGACAACCCAACCCACAACTCGCTAGAGTGCTTATACTTTTCCAGGAGATCACACCAGGCGCTTCGGGCTCTTGGAGAGGGGCTCAACGTCACACGTTTAGGGGATGCGGCTTAAATACTTAGCCTCGTTGTCACGTGCACACACCCACTCGAGCCGCTGTGACTCCCCACTCTCTCCTTATGTGATATGATCTCCTCAATCCCCTTTGACTTATTATTACCTTTGACTTTAGTACCTCCTGGGAAGCCCCACTAGGACAAGGGCAAACACCAGCAAATTTGAATACATATACTGGACCAAGCACATACACAATACATACACACATATAATAATAATAATGAATCCTACACTCTATACTATTTCAGTCAGGTTGCACTCCAACACCATCAGAACTCCATAATCTGCTTATCAAGTGGTATTCTATCTCCTGATTCACCACCTAATATTACCAACCTCCTCAAGTAGGCCAAGTCTTATAATACAATGTTGCACTATTAGTAAGAGAATATATATATATATATATATATATATATATATATATATATATATATATATATATATATATATATATATATATATATATATATATATATATATATAAACATGTACAAGGAAAATCAACATATGAATGCAATAACATATATATATCAATATAAATGTTCCTTGATACACAACAATGATCAATCGATCACCCTATCAGTCCTAGAACACATACATCTGTAGATAATCAGCCTACGACTGTAACTCTATACTTCAGTATAAACACTCCTCGGCACAAGAACGGCAAACAATCACTACCTCTCACTGCGTCATGCACGGTAATGACAACCAAACACTCTACCAACTCCCTACAAGTAATCATTTAGAACTTCCCTTCCACATCTGGAAGTTCACTACCCTGATCTCTTCAGGTTCTTCCGGGTTTATTACCAGGATCCTCTGCAGCTCCTCCAGGCTGCTATCATGAAGTCTTCCTTGAGCAACTACGGTGCTTCACCCTTCTGCTAGGGTCCTCCACAGCTCTCCTGGCTGCTACACCATGAAGTTTCCTCAAATAACTATGGTGCTTCACCACCTCTACAGAAGCACGTGACACTTCTCTTCACTGCTTCTCCTCACAGCTCGAGGTCCTCTGCTCCACTACCTTGGAGTCTCATCAATTACTCCCTCTGTGCTGGCTTCGAAGTTCTCAGCAACTTCTTCCCCAAAGACAAACTTGCAACCCATTGGCACTCCAATAAAAATGTTTCCCCTTAAACACATAAACAAAAATAACCACACAATATGTTTGCCTCCAACATCTATCTGCTCACTACATACTGTGAGAGTGGACTCCCCCGTTTTGGGCTGGTCCATGCTCCACCTCGCTCTGCGGGCCTTACTCACTCTGGGAGGGTCCTCCGCTCGGAGCTGGGCTCCCTCAGTCACCTGCCAGCGCTCAGAGGAGATGGATGTCGCTCCGTGTTCCTCCCTCTCCACTCTTTTATTTTAGGCCTTCTGCCTTATCAAAACATGTCTAACTTATCATTAAACATTGCTACTGTCACTGGGCACACGACCGACTACAGGTAATTGCTATGAACTGGCTTAAATCGTGCTTACCACAGATTGCCTAGTCGAGGGCGCTCCTCCCACTGACAGAGTCTGGTCAGGGCACTCCCACGGCCCACGATAATGTCTCTGGGCGGCTTAATAAACACTCCTCGCCATCCAGGACTTGAGACCACAACGTTCCCAGCTCGATTCCACACCTGGAACGTCCGCACTTCTCTTCTCTTGGATATATATCACTAGGGGCTCCTTTCTGACAGGAGCTCAAACAGAGCACGGCTTCCCCCTGCGATGTCCGGCACTCAAGTGATGTCAAAGCCCTCCAGAAGCGAGCCTCACACCTCCAGCAAATTATCCACATCTCCTAACCAGTCATTTATCTATTTTCTTATTTACTGCACATAATCTCAAATTGTTCATCAAATCCAACCAACTATTTTACATCGGTGTCTTCACCTCCATAATTCCCAGACCTTATAGTCAAGTCCGGCTTGATAGAATAATTCTCAAATGGGAGACTCGTTTTTCGGCTGCCTGGGATCATAACACAAGGTCGTGTAGGGTAGGTTGGAATAAGTGAAAATGTGGAGTAAAAATGGGCATTGGCTGTGCTATGTTTCAAAATATTTCGGTATATTTCGTGGACATTGAATTAAATTAGGCTTAGTTTAAGTGGGAATAGCTTACATTTTGCCAACTTTAATCAAATCAAGCTTTGGATATGTTAGGTTAGGTTAGGTGAGGTTGTATAGGGTAGGTTATATAATATCTTAGGGGTAATGAACTAGTATGTTCATAAAATTGTGTAAATTTACCTTACACACATACATACTATAGTGTGATGCATCAAATGAACAAATCCACAAGGGCCGTGACGAGGATTCGAACCTACGTCCGAGAGCATCCCAAACGGTGCCTTTATTGACTGAGCTACGACATGGCAAAAGAATTGAAACCAGAAGTTCTACTGAACTTACTTGAATCCTGTAGCATCTCTGAGACACAAACCAGGGTTTTACACAACTCCCCCCATGCACTAGAGCTATGTCAATAGGCTGTTCTACTTCTTCGCCCTTACTTCATTACACACAGAAATCACAATAGCGTGATGCACCATATGAACAAATCCACAAGGGCCGTAATGAGGATACGAACCTACGTCTGAGAGCATCCCAGACGCTGCCTTTATCGACTGATCTACGACATGGTAAAAGAATTAAAACCAGAAGTTCTACTGAACTTACTTGGGTCCTGCAGCCTCTCCAAGACACAAACCTAGGTTTTACACAATTCCCCAATGCATTCTAGCTATGTCAATAGGCTTGGTCAATATAGAAGAGGTAGAACGGCCTATTGACATAGCTTGAGTGCATGGGGGAATTGTGTAAAACACAGGTTTGTGTTTTGGAGAGGCTGCAGGATCCAAATAAGTTCAGTAGAACTTCTGGTTTCAATTCTTTTACCATGTCGTAGCTCAGTCGATAAAGGCAGCGTCTTTAATGCTCTCGGATGTAGGATAAAATCCTCGTCACGGCCCTTGTGGATTTGTTCATTTGATGCATCACGCTATTGTGATTTCTGTGTGTAATGAAGTAAGGGCGAAGTAGAACGGCCTATGGACATAGCTCGAGTGCATGGGGGTATTGTGTAAAACCCAGGTTTGTGTCTCGGAGATGCTGCAGGATCCAAGTAAGTTCAATAGAACTTCTGGTTTAAATTCTTTTGCCATGTCGCAGCTGTCGATAAAGGCAGTGTCTGGGATGCTTTCGGACGTAGGTTCGAATAATCTTCACGGCCTTTGTGAATTTGTTCATTTATAAATTTACCTATTTCGAAGGTTCAAGCTATAGCTAACTTATGTAATGTAAAGACAGAGGTGACATAGGCTTGTGTGTGAGTATATGGGTTGCTCATATTTAGTTAGTTTAGCTTTTGCTAGGTTGAATTTGGATAAATTTGTGTAGTATAAGTATAATTTTTGATAGATTTAGATGAATTAAGGTTCTAATTGGTAACATTTTGAGAGGATATAGTAAATTTGCTTAAATTATCATAGAAATTACTGATTTCACCTAACTCCACCTGCCTTAACATAACTAAGGCTAGAACCAATAAGTCTGTTGGAAGGTTTGCCTAAATAAATATGGGTGACATGATTGAAGAGAATGTAACAAGGGGAGCATTAATAAGGCATTAAAAACATTGGACATGTTAGATGAATAGTCTAACATAAATAATGTTGAAACATTAATGATAAATGTATTTGTTTTTATATAGAGCTCATTGGAAGTCAGACATATCATTCATTCATGTGAAATTTTGACTTTTGATGGAGTTGGTCAAACTCAGCACATTATAAGTAATGCCCTAAACATACCTAGAAAAAATTTCATGCAAATTGTGTATTGTTTGGCCTAATTGGCATTGATTGTATTTGTACAAATAGCACAATTACTATATTTGTTCAAGTTGTGTATTAATTTTTGCAGGTTCTTTATTTTGCATACGTTGAGTGATAACTGCAATTATGTATTGATTATATTCCCTCAAATTGTGTATTGTTTGTGTAAGCTGTGCATTAATTATAAATGTTTTGTATGTGAATATGTGGAAATGAGTAGTAATGTTCATATTTGGGCTAGTTGTGTATTGATTATATTTTTGTGCAAGTTTTTTATTAATTGCGTACATGTCGTAACTGAATTTGTGTGAATTGTGTATTTTTGCTGGCTGTGTTTTTACATATTTGGGCGAGTTGTGTATTCTATGTATTTGTGCTGGATATGTATTTTGTGCAAGTTGTGTATTAACTGCACATGTTGTGTAATTATATATGGACGAATTGTTTGTTTATATCTTTATGTATTGATTGTCATTGTCCAAGTTTGCTTTTGTTAATTGTGCAGAGATATATATTAATTATACAATTTGTGTAATAATTTTCCATGTTTTACAATTGTTTTGTGCGAATTGTGTATTTATGCAAGACGTATTTTTAATATGCTGAAGTGGAACTGGGGCCTCTGTATTATTTTTGTGCGAATTGTGTATTTGTGTAATTTCTGTATATGTTATCTGAAAAATAGATCTTCACGTGAAAGTGTATTTGGTTTATGAGACAATGTGTGAGTATTTTTGTGAAAATTATGTTTATGGAATTGTGAAATTTTAGTGAAAACGCTTTTTGATTGCATGAGCATATATGCAATTTGTTAAATTTAAGCAAATACCACACTGTGTAAATGTTGTACTCTGAATGTATATGCAATATATGTGCAAGTGGTATATTTTGTGCACAACTGATATATTTTGTATGTAAATGTCTTATTTTGTTTATAAATAACATATTTAGTGTGTGAATGGCATATTTTGTGTGTAAATGACATATTTCAAGTGTACATAATATATTTTGTGCATAAATGTAATATCTGGTGTGTAAATGATGCATTTTCTGTGTAAATGGAATATTGTGTGGAATTGCTTTGTGCTTAAATGCTATATTGAGTGTAAATATGTATGTGTGTTTTATACTGTGTGTTTTGATTTTGTGTATTTTTAGTGTAAGTACAAGTGTTGCATTTTGTGTGTATGATGATAAATTAATATATTTTTGAGCGCTTTAACACAACATTAGATTTTATGAATAATTACTAATGTATTTATTTCAATGAGACATAAACACCCTGGTTTATCCATTTGAATAGTATGTAGGTGGATATTTAATAATATTTTTAACTTGCTGGAATAATATGAATACCTTGCTGATTGGTATGAATTAATATCAAGTATCAGTACAAATAATTAAGATTACTTGATGTGAATGAGCTGTGGGATTACTGAAATCTTATTTTTAATACATTTTAGGGATTCATATGGCATTAATTACATCAGATTAATGATGCAATGGTGGCAAAAGCAGGCTATTCTCTATGCCTGTATGGGTTGTGGAATATGTGTGTGTATGTATGTATGTATGTATGTATGTATGTATGTATGTATGTATGTATGTATGTATGTATGTATGTATGTATGTATGTATGTATGTATGTATGTATGTATGTACTCACCTAGTTGTACTCACCTAGTTGTGCTTGCGGGGGTTGAGCTCTGGCTCTTTGGTCCCGCCTCTCAACTGTCAATCAACAGGTGTACAGGTTCCTGAGCCTATTGGGCTCTATCATATCTACACTTGAAACTGTGTATGGAGTCAGCCTCCACAACATCACTTCCAAATGCATTCCATTTGTCAACCACTCTGACACTAAAAAAGTTCTTTCTAATATCTCTGTGGCTCATTTGGGCACTCAGTTTCCACCTGTGTCCCCTAGTGCGTGTGCCCCTTGTGTTAAACAGCCTGTCTTTATCAACCCTGTCAATTCCCTTGAGGATCTTGAATGTGGTGATTATGTCCCCCCTAACTCTTCTGTCTTCCAACGAAGTGAGGTTTAATTCCCGTAGTCTCTCCTCGTAGCTCATACCTCTCAGCTCGGGTGAAAAGGCAAAGTGGTCTGATGGCAAACCTTTGAACCTTTTCTATTTTAGTCTTATGCTTGACTAGATATGGACTCCATGCTGGTGCCGCATACTCCAGGATTGGTCTGACATATGTGGTATATAATGTTCTGAAAGATTCCTTACACAAGTTTCTAAAGGCCGTTCTTATGTTAGCCAACCTGGCATATGCTGCTGCTCTTATCCTCTTGATATGAGCTTCAGGGGACAGGTCTGGCGTGATATCAACCCCCAGGTCATTCTCTCTCTCGGACTCTTGAAGTATTTCATCTCCCAAGTGATACCTTGTATCTGGTCTCCTGCTTCCTACCCCTATCTTCATTACATTACATTTGCTTGGATTAAACTCTAACAGCCATTTGTTCGACCATTCCTGCAGCTTGTCCAGGACAGCTTAAAGCCTCAAGCTGTCCTCCTCTGTCTTAATCCTTCTCGTAATTTTGGCGTCGTCAGCAAACATTGACAGGAATGAGTCTATACCCTCTGGGAGATCATTTACGTATATCAGAAACAGGATACGTCCAAGTACAGAGCCCTGTGGGACTCCACTGGTGACTTCACGCCAGTCTGAGGTCTCACCCCTCACTGTAATTCTCTGCTTCCTATTGTTTAGGTACTCCCTTATCCACTGGAGCGCCCTACCAGTTACTCCTGCCTGTTTCTCTAGCTTATGCATCAACCTTTTATGGGGTACTGTGTCAAAGGCTTTCCGACAGTCCAAAAAAATGCAGTCCGCCCACCCTTCTCTTTCTTGTTTAATCTTTGTCACCTGATCGTAGAATTCTATCAATCCTGTAAGGCAAGATTTACCCTCCCTGAACCCATGTTGATGGGTTGTCACGAAGTCTCTTCTCTCCAGATGTGTTACTAGGTTTTTTCTCACAATCTTCTCCTATCACCTTGCATGGTATACAAGTTAAGGACACTGGCCTGTAGTTCAGTGCCTCTTGTCTGTCACCCTTTTTGTATATTGGTACTACATTAGCAGTCTTCCATATTTCTGGTAGGTCCCCCGTTTCCAGTGACCTACTACACACTATGGAGAGTGGTAGGCAAAGTGCTCCTGCACACTCTTTCAATACCCATGGCGAGATTCCATCCGGCCCAACAGCTTTTCTCACATCCAGCTCCAATAGGTGCTTCCTGACCTCATCTCTTGTAATTTCGAACCTATCCAAGGTCACCTGGTTTGCTGCCACCTCTTCTAGCGCCGCGACATCTCCCTGTTCTATTGTAAAGACCTCCTGGAACATTTTGTTGAGTTCTTCACACACCTCTTTGTCATTCTCTGTGTACCTGTCCTCGCCCACCCTAAGTTTCATCACCTGTTCCTTCACTGTTGTCTTCCTCCTGATGTGACTGTGTAGTAGCTTTGGTTCGGTCTTGGCTTTATTAGCTATATCATTTTCATACCTTTTCTCAGCTGCTCTTCTCACACTGACATACTCGTTCCTGGTTCTCTGGTATCTCACTCTACTTTCTGGTGTTCTGTTATTACGGAAGTTCCTCCATGCCCTTTTGTTCTGCTCCTTTGCTTTCATACATTCCCTATTAAACCATGGATTCTTCCTTTGCTTCTCTGTTTTTTCCTGTCGGGCTGGGACAAACCTGCTTACAGCCTCCTGACATTTTTGGGTGACATAGTCCATCATGTCTTGTACGGACTTGGTTCCGAGTTCTGTGTCCCAATGTATATCCATAGGAATTTATTCATTTCCTCATAGTTTCCCTTTCGGTACGCCAGCCCTTTGGTTCCCAGTGTTTTTGGGGGTGATAATTCCCAGCTCAACCAGGTACTCAAAGCTCAATACACTATGATCACTCATTCCCAAGGCGGTTTCCAACTTAACTTCCCTTATATCCGACTCATTTAGGGTAAATATCATATCAAGCAAGGCTGGTTCATCCCCTCCTCTCATTCTTGTCTGTTCCTTGACGTGTTGACTTAGAAAGTTTCTTGTTGCCACATCCAGCAGCTTAGCTCTCCATGTGTCTGGGCCTCCATGTGGGTCTCTGTTCCCTCAATCTATCTTCCCATGGTTGAAGTCTCCCATGATTAGAAGTCTGGATCCGTTCCTGCTAGCCACAGAAGCTGCTCTCTGTATTATATTGATGGTGGCCAAGTTGTTTCTATCATATTCCTGTCTGGGTCTTCTGTCATTTGGTGGGGGGTTATATATGAATACTATTATAATTTTCTGTCCTCCAGTTGCTATGGTGCCTGATATGTAGTCACTGAAACCTTATGTATGTATGTATGTATGTATGTATGTATGTATGTATTGTTGGGGTTTCACCTCCTCTCTTATTCTCTACCCTTACTCTGGGGTAAGCAATAGTTATGCTCAAGATAACTCACCGTAGCCCTGCGGGTCTTCCCTCGATCCTCACGGCGCCACTGCACGCCAGGAGAGTCTCCCAGTCAATCTTAACGGCCTCTTATTAAGAAAGAGTGAGAACACGACTCGTTCACCTCGACTGTCGTGTGCCCTCCCCAACAATAGGGCTCTACGGTTAAACACAAGATCGCCAACTGGTGTTTAAGGTGGCCAGTAACACCCTCAGTGGACTGGTGTATTCAGTGGTAGCCTTGGCAAGGTCACACTCAAAGATCAGGAATCAGGCAGGTACTTGTTGTTATCACTATGTTTACCAGTATAATATAGCCACAAGATCAATGGAGGGAATGATAAAAACACAAAGAGAGTTTTGTATTTTACTTAAAATGTATGTAAGATGTCACAAAGCCAAACAATAATCAATAAATCAACTGATCCTGACTCGGCCGGTAATTCCCACGGATATTATGCGACCGCTAGAGGGCAACACTCTCCCCTCCTCATCAAGTGTCAAGAACAGCTGATCGCAATGGACTCTCCGCACGAAATTTGCTTGTTTGCTAGATTCACGCGCTCGGTTTCTTTAAATTCTCCAATATTACTAGAAACTCGCACACTCGATATTGGCACAAATAAACCGAATTACTTAGTTACACTGTACTCAGGCTCAAACAGTCTTTTCTACAATCAATGCTATAATGATTCACTGTAATGGCTTCACATTGTTCTTCACTCAACAATATATTATGAAATATTAACCCTGGAGTTTTCAGTACTTTCTCTCGTGGGCGATAACGCAATAATTCACTGTACTCACAAATGATTATTCACTGAATGAACATAGACATATATATGGTATATAAATCAATCATCAATACATGGAAAATAAATAGTTTCTGGGCACATAGCCTAACCTCCAAATACTGGCATAATATTACATATAATTTACCACTATATGTTCATATCAAAATCTATAGAAAGATATACACAACACAGTAAATTTATCACTGGTTCCTGGTGCCTGTACACACCAATAATCAACATGAATATTACAAGTACTCTTGATAGTACTGTCTAGCACCCTGGTGCTTTACCATGACATAAGTGAGACTTGCTCACGACATATAAAATCTTCAGGCTAGATAATATAGCCGAATAATATAGCTAACTAAAGGGGAATGGGGAGGGAACTAGAACCACCTACTTCACCCTATCCTCCGATGAGAGTCGAGATGTAGCTCCTGGTCCTCGTGTCGGGAACGCCCCCACACTACACGTCGTCGTGTCCTACCAGAGCCTCTCGTCGTCCCACCGTTTAGCGCGTCGTCTCCGTGCCTCCTCACTGCAGGTCCGTCCTCCTCCTTGACTTCTTGAAGGTCGGAGTCGGTCTCCTGGCCGTCGTCTTCTCCCAGCAACGGCTGTCGCCTACGTCTCAGCTACAGTCGTCCGGTTTCCCCAAATAGTCCTCTCTTCCTCAGCTACCCAGTGGCTCTGTCAGCCACTACGCTGTCACGAACTGGTGAATTGCCACAGACGTCAACCTACGTCACTGCACGGCTTCACTGCTACTGGCACAGTACCTGACTGGAGCACTTGTTGCTCAAATAACCGTCAATTCCCTCTTCTGGTTCAACACATGAACTAGGGAAGACTTCTCAGAGTACTGGCGAACTTCCGATGACGCGTAAATCCACGGTAGTGGGAAACAGCTGTCCGACAGACAGGACCACTCGTCGCACGTCCGACCTCTATGACGTGTCGTGTATGACTGCTGGCGCCAGCCCGGCGCGCTGGCCGGACCCCCTTCCTTCGTGACGTCACTTTTACTATGGGAGGTTTTCATTGGCTCCCGGTGCCACACTGCTGTCGGTGACCAATCCGGTGCCACTGACGTCACACGGTTTTGGCGGGAGATCAGAGAGGTAAGCGCCATCTTGGCTCCCTAAAGGGCCTAAACCACAGGCCAAAATATTACTATTTCACAATTTCTCGGCTCTTCGAGAACACTTCACTCTCTCCCATATATCAAATTGTAGCCTGCAACGTAGAGAACGCTTGGGAAAAGTAGACATGACTCTTACTGCAGGCGTGGGAGAATTATAAGGGGGGGAACTCCGTCACATACCCCTCCCCTTAAAATAAGAGTCATGTCTGGTTAGTGGATGCGGGATAGGGCATCCGCTACTACGTCGTCCTTCCCCTTGATGTGCTTGACCTTGATCCTTGTCAGACTCTCAGTGCGGGTGAGACTGGTGCCCTCCGCCCTGGACCACTTACTTTCCTCCTCCGGGAGTTCTCGGTCCCTCGGTACACTCAGACCCGTCTTCCGCTGGGTTTCTCGGGACATTGTTCCGTCCTGCTTGTCGGCTCTTCCTTCCACAGTGAAGAAAGGTCTTAGGCGGTCTGCGCGACACACCTGTTTCTTTCGGGGTCCATCCGGCTTCCCAATCTCGTACGACACTGGACCCAACCGTCGCAGCACTCGGTATGGTCTCTTGAACCGCGACCTGGTCACTCTACCTTTACCTGGCAGCACAACCATTTCTTTGGATCCGGCCTGAAAATCCTTCTGCGCAGCTCTCCTGTCGCACCACTCCGACATCTTACGTTGCGCCTTCTTCAGGAGTTTCCTAGCCAGTTTCTTCGCTCTAGTGAGACGTTCTTTGAACTTCTGGACATATTTATTCACCGTCCTCACGGTCGCTCCTGGAGTCCATCGTTCCTTCATCATGAATAGCATGGCATATATAATATAGATAAATGGAAAGTAAGCCTTCTCAGGACCCACACGTCCTCCTTCGGCCTTACTAACCAATTCGGGGAACTCCTCCTGCTGTAACTCTCCGAGACGAGCGCGGTTTACCCCTGGAGAACCGGTGAGTGTCACCTGCAACTCACCATTCGGGCTACTTTCGCCCTCCACTCGTTCTCTGGGTCCTACGCAGAGGTGATCTGTTCCCAGGCTGTCAGTCGTCTCCTCAGCCCCATCAGATCCACAACCTCCTGGTTCTTCGCGTTGTCTCGGTGCCACAGTACAAACTGGGATCGCCACCGGTGCGATTCCCTTCTCGTCCCCACAGGCGTTCAAATCTTCGCCTGTCTCCTCGTGTTGTTCTGGGCACTCTTCGCCTTTCACGAGATGTGGGAGGACATATCCTCCACACGCGTCATTCCCCAAGATGACCTGCGCCTCCATCTTGGGCATTGATGTACAGACTCCCACCTCTAGGGTCTGGCAGCCATATTCGGAATTTAAAGTTACCTGGTGTAGGGGCATCCTCACTGGGCCTCCCACAGTGGTCACACTTGCCACCCCCACACTGGTGCTCTTGTAACCCTCGGGGAACAGGGTTTCACTTACCAGGGTAAAGTCAGCCCCGGTGTCTCTTAGCATCTTCACTGGGATGGGGTCTGCGACCCCCATCCTTACGGTTCCTTGACACATGAATGGGTGAACTTTCTTCTCCCCATTTAGCACGGGTTCATCCCGCACTCCCTCGGTCCTCTGGTCCTCGAACATCACTAAAGCAACGTGTCCCCGCTGCTTCGGGCGTCTGCACTCCCGCGCGACGTGTCCGGGTATTCCGCAGTTGTAGCAGCGGCCCCTCGGCGGAGACCATCCGCCACCGCTCGCCTTAGCACTGCCTCCAGAGACCGTCACACCCTGTGTCTTTTCCGCCTCACTTGTCGTTTCTTTCCCTGCAGTAACAGTTCCCGAGCTCTCAGCTTGGTTCTCCCCTATCGGCTCTACAACACCTTTTGTTCCTCGGGTGTTCCAACTTGAGAAATGGGACTTGGGAGAACTCGCTCCTGTCCTCCATCCATCCGTCCTTCTATAACTCCGATCGTTTCCGACGTATGCGGGTGGTCGGTTCTGTCCCTCTCGGCGTGGGCGTAGGGCTTCCTCTAGCATGTCGGCCCGGTCGGCTGCGGCCCTCAGGTCCTTTATGTTCGCCTCCTTTACCCTCATCCTGATCTCAGGAGGGAGCACGGACATAAACTTTTCCATGACCATTAGTTCCTTGATTTCTTCGGCCGACCCCGCTTCTTCAGAGTCCATCCACTTAAGGAACTTTCTTTCCATATCCCTCGCCGTCTCCGCATACGATTTTCCTGGCGACCGGGTACATTCTCTAAACCTCTTTCTGTAACACTCTGGCGTGAGCTTAAAGGAACGGAGCACGGCTCGTTTTACCGCATCGTAGTTAGTGCATTCTTGGAAATCGAGCATAGTGAAGGCTTCACGAGCTTCACCTGTGAGCCTCCCTTGGACCAACTCCGCCCACTCCGCCCTCGGCCACCTCTTCATAGCAGCAACTCTCTCAAAGTGATCGAAGAAACTTTCGGCTTCACTAGGCACAAAGACCGGCAGGTCTCGTTCCCTCACTCGTCGGTCTTCCTGTGGCGGGGCAGGGGCACCTAGTCCCAGTTCAGCTCGCTTCAGCTCTACTTCCTTTTTGGATTGTATTTCCGATTGTCTCAGCCTAAACTCTCGCTCGCGTTCTTCCCGGCGTAGCTGTGCTTCTCGTTCTTGCTCTTCCCGGCGCAGCTGTGCTTCTCGCTCTTGCTCTTCCCGGCGCAGCTGTGCTTCTCGCTCTTGCTCTTCCCGGCGCAGCTGTGCTTCTCGTTCCTCACGCTTCGTCTGTGCTTCTCGCTCCTGTTCTTCTTTGCGCTGTTGTGCTTCTCGCTCTTCTTTGCGCTGTTGTGCTTCTCGCTCTTCTTTGCGCTGTTGTGCTTCTCGCTCTTCTTTGCGCTGTTGTGCTTCTTCTCTCCTCAGCTGCGCTTCTGCTTCTCGCTCTTCCTTGCGCTGCTGTGCCTCCAGCTGCAACTTCATTATTTCCAGCTTTATGCTGTGCCTGCTGCCGCTGGATCCCCTGCTGCTCCCACCAATACTCAGGTGCTCACCCTCACTGGCAGGTGTTTGGGGCCGTTCCTCCCCCAAAGCTTCGTCTCGAGCCTTTAGCTGAGCCATTATCTCTAGTCTTCTTTCACCAACTCGGGCAGATTTCAGCTTTATTCCAAAATGATTCGCTATAGCCTGTAACTGTGCCTTGGTGCACTCTTCCAGCACCTGTTCGTCTCTAGAGTCAATAAACCTCGCTACTTTATCATCCTCCATCTTGTGCTACGAGTGATAACCTTCACCTGATCTCTAACACCACTGCCAAGTACCACTGCAACCTTTACTCCGATCTGTATCCTGGCAAGGTCGCCAATGTTGGGGGTTTCACCTCCTCTCTTATTCTCTACCCTTACTCTGGGGTAAGCAATAGTTATGCTCAAGATAACTCACCGTAGCCCTGCGGGTCTTCCCTCGATCCTCACGGCGCCACTGCACGCCAGGAGAGTCTCCCAGTCAATCTTAACGGCCTCTTATTAAGAAAGAGTGAGAACACGACTCGTTCACCTCGACTGTCGTGTGCCCTCCCCAACAATAGGGCTCTACGGTTAAACACAAGATCGCCAACTGGTGTTTAAGGTGGCCAGTAACACCCTCAGTGGACTGGTGTATTCAGTGGTAGCCTTGGCAAGGTCACACTCAAAGATCAGGAATCAGGCAGGTACTTGTTGTTATCACTATGTTTACCAGTATAATATAGCCACAAGATCAATGGAGGGAATGATAAAAACACAAAGAGAGTTTTGTATTTTACTTAAAATGTATGTAAGATGTCACAAAGCCAAACAATAATCAATAAATCAACTGATCCTGACTCGGCCGGTAATTCCCACGGATATTATGCGACCGCTAGAGGGCAACACTCTCCCCTCCTCATCAAGTGTCAAGAACAGCTGATCGCAATGGACTCTCCGCACGAAATTTGCTTGTTTGCTAGATTCACGCGCTCGGTTTCTTTAAATTCTCCAATATTACTAGAAACTCGCACACTCGATATTGGCACAAATAAACCGAATTACTTAGTTACACTGTACTCAGGCTCAAACAGTCTTTTCTACAATCAATGCTATAATGATTCACTGTAATGGCTTCACATTGTTCTTCACTCAACAATATATTATGAAATATTAACCCTGGAGTTTTCAGTACTTTCTCTCGTGGGCGATAACGCAATAATTCACTGTACTCACAAATGATTATTCACTGAATGAACATAGACATATATATGGTATATAAATCAATCATCAATACATGGAAAATAAATAGTTTCTGGGCACATAGCCTAACCTCCAAATACTGGCATAATATTACATATAATTTACCACTATATGTTCATATCAAAATCTATAGAAAGATATACACAACACAGTAAATTTATCACTGGTTCCTGGTGCCTGTACACACCAATAATCAACATGAATATTACAAGTACTCTTGATAGTACTGTCTAGCACCCTGGTGCTTTACCATGACATAAGTGAGACTTGCTCACGACATATAAAATCTTCAGGCTAGATAATATAGCCGAATAATATAGCTAACTAAAGGGGAATGGGGAGGGAACTAGAACCACCTACTTCACCCTATCCTCCGATGAGAGTCGAGATGTAGCTCCTGGTCCTCGTGTCGGGAACGCCCCCACACTACACGTCGTCGTGTCCTACCAGAGCCTCTCGTCGTCCCACCGTTTAGCGCGTCGTCTCCGTGCCTCCTCACTGCAGGTCCGTCCTCCTCCTTGACTTCTTGAAGGTCGGAGTCGGTCTCCTGGCCGTCGTCTTCTCCCAGCAACGGCTGTCGCCTACGTCTCAGCTACAGTCGTCCGGTTTCCCCAAATAGTCCTCTCTTCCTCAGCTACCCAGTGGCTCTGTCAGCCACTACACTGTCACGAACTGGTGAATTGCCACAGACGTCAACCTACGTCACTGCACGGCTTCACTGCTACTGGCACAGTACCTGACTGGAGCACTTGTTGCTCAAATAACCGTCAATTCCCTCTTCTGGTTCAACACATGAACTAGGGAAGACTTCTCAGAGTACTGGCGAACTTCCGATGACGCGTAAATCCACGGTAGTGGGAAACAGCTGTCCGACAGACAGGACCACTCGTCGCACGTCCGACCTCTATGACGTGTCGTGTATGACTGCTGGCGCCAGCCCGGCGCGCTGGCCGGACCCCCTTCCTTCGTGACGTCACTTTTACTATGGGAGGTTTTCATTGGCTCCCGGTGCCACACTGCTGTCGGTGACCAATCCGGTGCCACTGACGTCACACGGTTTTGGCGGGAGATCAGAGAGGTAAGCGCCATCTTGGCTCCCTAAAGGGCCTAAACCACAGGCCAAAATATTACTATTTCACAATTTCTCGGCTCTTCGAGAACACTTCACTCTCTCCCATATATCAAATTGTAGCCTGCAACGTAGAGAACGCTTGGGAAAAGTAGACATGACTCTTACTGCAGGCGTGGGAGAATTATAAGGGGGGGAACTCCGTCACAGTATGTATGTATGTATGTATGTATGTATGTATGTATGTATGTATGTATGTATGTATGTATGTATGTATGTTTGTATGTATGTTTGTATGTATGTATGTATGCATACATGTATGTATGTATGTATGTATGTATGTATGTATGTATGTATGTATGTATGTATGTATGTATGTATGTATGTATGTATGTATTTGTGACTGTTGGTTTAGAAACAAGTTAGCTGATTTGTGTAGCAAGATTGGGATTTTCGAGGTCTAGGAATGATTAACCTATGAATATACTGGCTAGGATCCAGCAGAGTTGCTAGATGGATGGATTGCAGCAAGACATTTGGGCAGCTATTTGATGGATGTGAGGACAGCTGACTAACCTCTGAGCACAGGTATTAGAACAGCTGACCTGCTGTGCTGCCAGACGTACGATTCATATGAATTTCGGTACTACATTTGGGTCGCTATTTTAGTTTTGAACTTATCACTGCATAATGAATGATCAAAGTTGTGGATGACTAAATGCATATTCTTACACCTCTGATGAAGTTAGGTTAGGTGGGGATGGATAGTCTACCTATTTTTTAATAATAACATTAAATACACTACATAGATAAGTATCATACAAAGGCCTCATTGCGCATCTTATGACGTGACTCATAGTTGAACAGTCAGGTTGCGGTGGGGCCTTGACACGTATCTGTTAATGGGTGCCAATATTTAGTCCTTATACTGGTATAGCTTTTCGTGACCTCATGCGTCGCTAAAATAACAATGGGTCTTATTACTATATAATTCCTTTGTTTATTTTAGGTCAGGTTAGGTTGGTTTAGTAGGGTTGAAGAAGTGCATAACAGAAAATATGAACAATGAGCGAAAATACGAGCAAGCCATCAGGAAAATTCTGCAAGGCATCAGAGCTTCGCCTGTGACGACACATACAGAGTATAGTTGAAGTATTGAGAGAGATTAAGAGATCGCGCTAATGAGAGGTGGATACCCCTAGGAATCGCTTGTGTAACGTTTGCTAAAAGCAATGCACCCATTGGTGGATCAAACCGCATTGAGGATGAGAACATCAGAATGAAGGTAACTGCAGAAGGCCTATTTCTAAACATGCGAAGCAGCTTTTACTCAATGTAGTTCATTTATATGTACACTGAATGAGTATTTTGATTGGTCATATGCTACAGTGAGGTGTGGGAGGCATGTTTTTGAGCGAAGGTGAGACGAACACAGGACTAGCAGTAAATGAGGAATTAAATAAAAATGCAGGCGATGAGTCACAATAACGTGGCTAAAGTATGTTGAACAGACCACACACTAGAAGGCGAAGGGACGACGACGTTTCGGTCCGTTCTGGACCATTCTTAAGTCGATTGAGAATATTTTTAATCGACTTGAGAATGGTCCAGGACGGACTGAAACGTCGTCGTCTTTTCACCTTCTAGTGTGTGGTCTGGTCAACATACTTTAGCCAAGTTATTGTGACTCATCGCCTGCATTTTTATTTGCAGGCGATGATTTTATTTTCAAGCAAATTTATTTTATTAGCATTGATACAGTGCCACATGCAAGACTGATTAAAAAGATAGAGGCTCATGGTATTGGGGGTGCTATATTAAGCTGGATTCGGGCATAGCTATACCAAAGGAAACAGAGAGTTAGTATAAATGGAATCAAGTCATAGTGGGAAAATGTTGTAAGTGGAGTGCCTCAAGGCTCTGTCCTGGGACCTCTGTTGTTTATAATATATATAAATGATTTAGATTCAGGTTTGAGTAGCAACATTTGCAAATTTGCCGATGATACGAAAATCGGTAGGGAAATTAATTCGCAGGAGGACTCACTATCACTTCAAGTTGACCTAGATAGGGTTTTGAAATGGTCAAAGGATTGGCAGATGCAGTTTAATGCTGATAAATGTAAAGTTCTGAGGTTAGGTAATGATGATAGAGTTACAAGATACGAGCTAGATGGTGTTGAGATTGCGAAGTCGGATTGCGAAAGGGATCTGGGAGTTATGATTAGTAAGAATTTAAAACAAAAGGATCAATGCATAAATGTTCGTAATAAGGCAAATCGGACACTTGGATTTATTAATCGCAGCGTTAGTAACAAGACACCTGGTGTGGTTCTCAAGCTATATCTTACTCTAGTTAGGCCCCACTTAGATTATGCAGTTCAGTTTTGGTCGCCGTACTATAGAATGGATATAAATTCACTTGAACGTGTCCAGCGTCGGATGACTAAGTTAATTCCCCAAATTAGAAATCTTTCATATGAAGAAAGATTAACAAAGCTTAAGTTGCATTCACTGGAAAGGCGAAGAGTTAGGGGTGACATGATAGAAGTTTACAAGTGGGTGAATAGACATAACAAAGGGGATATTAATAGGGTATTAAAAGTATCAACACAAGACATAACACGAAACAATGGGTATAAATTGGATAAGTTTAGATTTAGGAAAGACTTGGGTAAATACTGGTTCAGTAACAGGGTTGTTGATTTGTGGAACCAATTGCCGCGTAACATTGTGGAGGTGGGGTCCCTCGATTGTTTCAAGCACGGGTTGGACAAGTATATGAGTGGGATTGGGTGGTTATAGAATAGGAGCTGCCTCGTATGGGCCAATAGGCCTTCTGCAGTTACCTTTGTTCTTATGTTCTTATGTTCTTAAATACTGGTTCAGTAACAGGGTTGTTGATTTGTGGAACCAATTGCCCCGTAACATTGAGGAGGTGGGGTCCCTCGATTGTTTCAAGCATGGGTTGGACATGTATATGAGTGGGATTGGGTGGTTATAAATAGGAGCTGCCTCGTATGGGCCAATAGGCCTTCTGCAGTTGCCTTTGTTCTTATGTTCTTAAATGGAGTCAAGTCAGAGTGGGAATTCACTGGAAAGGCGAAGAGTTAGGGGTGACATGATAGAGGTTTACAAGTGGGTGAATAGACATAACAAAGGGGATATTAATAGGGTATTAAAAGGATCAACACAAAACAGAACACGAAACAATGGGTATAAATTGGATAAGTTTAGATTTAGGAAAGACTTGGGTAAATACTGGTTCAGTAACAGGGTTGTTGATTTGTGGAACCAATTACAGCGTAACGTGCTAGAGGTGGTGTCCCTCGATTGTTTCAAGTGCGGGATGGACAAGTATATGAGTGGGATTGGGTAGTTATAAATAGGAGCTGCCTCGTATGGGCCAATAGGCCTTCTGCAGTTGCCTTTGTTCTTATGGGAAAATGTTGTAAGTGCAGTGCCTCAAGGCTGCCCATACAAGGCAGCTCCTATTTATAACCACCCAATCCCACTCATATACATGTCCATCTCATGCTTGAAACAATCGAGGGACCCCACCTCCACCATGTTACGCGGTAATTGGTTTCACAAATCAACAACCCTGTTACTGAACCAGTATTTACCCAAGTCTTTCCTAAATCTAAACTTATCTAATTTATACCCATTGTTTCGTGGTCTGTCTTGTGTTGAAACTTTTAATACCCTATTAATATCCCCTTTGTTATGTCCATTCATCCACTTGTAAACCTCTACCATGTCACCCCTAACTCTTTGCCTTTACAGTGACTGCAACTTAAGCTTTGTTAATCTTTCTTCATACGAAATATTTCTAATTTGGGAAATTAACTTATTCATCCTACGCTGGACACGTTCAAGTGAATTTATATCCATTCTATAATACGACGATCAAAACTGTACTGCATAATCTAAATGGGGCCTAACCAGAGCAAGATATAGCTTAAGAACCACACCAGGTGTCTTGTTACTAACGCTGTGATTAATAAATCCGAGTGTCCGATTTGCCTTATTACAAACATTCATTCAATGATCCTTTTGTTTTAAATTCTTACTAATCATAACTCCCAGATCCCTTTCGCAATCCGACTTCGCAATCTCAACACCATCTAGCTTGTATCTTGTAACTCTATCATCATTACCTAGCCTCAGAACTTTACATTTATCAGCATTACATTTTTGATACAGTGCCACATGAAAGACTGATTAAAAAAATAGAGTCTCATGGTATTGGGGGTGCTATATTAAGCTGGATTAGGGCATGGCTATACCAAAGGAAACAGAGAGTTAGTATAAATGGAATCAAGTCAGAGTGGGAAAATGTTGTAAGTGGAGTGCCTCAAGGCTCTGTCCTGGGACCTCTGTTGTTTATAATATATATAAATGATTTAGATTCAGGTTTGAGTAGCAACATTTGCAAATTTGCCGATGATACGAAAATCGGTAGGGAAATTAATTCGGAGGAGGACTCACTATCACTTCAAGTTGATCTAGATAGGGTTTTGAAATGCTCAAAGGATTGGCAGATGCAGTTTAATGCTGATAAATGTAAAGTTCTGAGGTTAGGTAATGATGATAGAGTTACAAGATACGAGCTAGATGGTGTTGTGATTGCGAAGTCGGATTGCGAAAGGGATCTAGGAGTTATGATTAGTAAGAATTTAAAACAAAAGGATCAATGCATAAATGTTCGTAATAAGGCAAATCGGACACTTGGATTTATTAATCGCAGCGTTAGTAACAAGACACCTGGTGTGGTTCTCAAGCTATATCTTGCTCTAGTTAGGCCCCATTTAGATTATGCAGTTCAGTTTTGGTCGCCATATTATAGAATGGATATAAATTCACTTGAACGTGTCCAGCGTAGGATGACTAAGTTAATTCCCCAAATTAGAAATCTTTCATATGAAGAAAGATTAACAAAGCTTAAGTTGCATTCACTGGAAAGGCGAAGAGTTAGGGGTGACATGATAGAGGTTTACAAGTGGATGAATGGACATAACCGGGGGGATATTAATAGGGTATTAAAAGTATCAACACAGGACAGAACACGAAACAATGGATATAAATTGGATAAGTTTAGATTTAGGAAAGACTTGGGTAAATACTGGTTCAGTAACAGGGTTGTTGATTTGTGGAACCAATTGCCGCGTAACATTGTGGAGGTGGGGTCCCTCGATTGTTTCAAGCACGGGTTGGACAAGTATATGAGTGGGATTGGGTGGTTATAGAATAGGAGCTGCCTCGTATGGGCCAATAGGCCTTCTGCAGTTACCTTTGTTCTTATGTTCTTATGTTCTTAAACTGCGTCTGCCAATCCTTTGACTATTTCAAAACCCTATCTAGATCAACTTGAAGTGATAGTGAGTCCTCCTCCGAATTAATTTCCCTACCGATTTTCGTATCATCGGTAAATTTGCAAATGTTGCTACTCAAACCTGAATCTAAATCATTTATATATATTATAAACAACAGATGTCCCAGGACAGAGCCCTGAGGTACTCCACTAACAACATTATCCCACTCTGACTTAACCCCATTCATACTAACTCTCTGTTTCCTTTGGAATAGCCATGCCCTAATCCAAGTAAATATAGCACCCTCAATACCATGAGCTTCTATTTTTTTAATTAGTCTTTCATGTGGCACTGTATCAAAAGCTTTGCTAAAGTCAAGGTGCACAACATCACAATCCTTACCACTATCAACTGCCTCAACTATGCCGGAATAAAAAGTTAGCAAATTTGTTAAACATGAACGGCCATTTGTAAAACCATGTTGGGACTCATTTATAAATTTATGTTTTTCAAGATGGAGACGAATTGTATTTGCAATTATTGATTCAAGTAACTTTCCCACAATAGACGTTAGGCTAATTGGCCGATAGTTTGACGCAAGTGATCTATCTCCTTTCTTAAAAATTGGTACCACATTAGCTACCTTCCATGACTCTGGCACTCTGCCTGACACTATTGATTTATTAAATATGGTAGACAGTGGCTCGGAAAGCTCCTCTTTGCATTCTTTAAGCACCCTGGCAAACACTTCATCCGGCCCTGGGATTTGTTTGGTTTTAGTTTTTCTAATTGTTTAATTACATCCTCCCTGGTAACTGCTAAACTAGTCAACCTGACCTCATCCCCACCCACATAGACATGTTCGGCTGCAAGCATATTGTTAAGTTCCTCTTTAGTAAATACAAATATAAAATATTTATTAAAAATACTACTCATCTCTTCATCACTATCAGTTATTTGACCTCTCTCAGTTTTTAATGATCCTATCCTTTCCCTAATCTTTGTCCGAAATAATTGGAAAAACCCTTTAGGATTTATTTCTACTTGCTCTGTTATGCGAACTTCATAGTTTCTTTTTGCTTTCCTTATCTTTTTTTAGTATTTCTAACCAATTGTACGAATTCCTGTTCTAAACAGACTTCCCATTAACATTATTATTGTAATAATAATGTTAATTATTAACATTATTATTGCAATAATGGAAGGATTAGTGGAAGGATTAGTTAATAATTTGGTGAGTTTGGTTGGAGCTCTGAGAGCAGAGATGGATTCCCTGCGGGAGGAGGTACGACGGCTGAGACTTCGAGAGGAAACGAAGGAGGAGACCAGTGTTGACGAGACCTCATCGTGGAGAGTAGTGAAAGACAGGGGTCTTAAGAAGACCTTGACAAGGCCGCCTACAGACGCCCTAAGGACGGCAAATTCATTTGCCGTGTTGGAGGACGAGTGCTGTAGTGCGCCTGCAGCGAGGAACGGCGGAGCGCAGGCCCCTCAGGCTGCTCAGAAAGTTAGGGCGGTACCGAAGCAAATTTTGGTTGTGGAAAATTCCCAGGTGAGGTATTTAGACAGAACGTTTTGTGCCAGAGATAGGGAGAACAGATTAAGGGTTTGCTATCCGGGAGCTGGAATTGGTGATATTGTTGAAAACATGAATGATATTATGACGGGAAATGGGAACAAACCCATTATTTGTATTAGTGCAGGGGGTAATGATGTTGGGCGAGTTACGAGTGAGGAACTAATACAGAGATTTAGGACAGCCATTGAATTAGTTAGGAGCAAGGGAGGAATCCCGATCATATGTGGTATTTTTCCAAGAAAGGGAGTGGGAAATGAATGAATGTCGATGGCACTTGGTGTCAATTGCCGGCTGGAAGGATATTGCAAATCAAATGCAATATCTTTCATAGACAACTGGGAACGCTTCTATGGAAAAAATGAAATGTATGCTCATGATGGGGTGCATCTATCGTGGGCTGGGGTTGTTGCTGTTGCGAACTCGTTGGAACCAGTGGTTAGAGGTGTTTGTTTGGGTTTAAACAGATAGTAGATAGTGGTATGGGAATTGATTTGGAGGAAGGAGGTAATAAAAGTATGTGTTCGTGGGAGAAAAGAATTGGCAAAATGATCAGGGAAAGAAAAGGGCCTCAAAATAACAATTCACTTAGGATATATTACACTAACAGTAGAAGTCTAAGAAATAAAATTAATGAATTAAATGCTCTTGTCTGCACAGAAAAAATAGATATTATTGCACTTACCGAAATGTGGATGAACGTAGAAAATAGAGAACTATTAGCTGAATATCAGATAATTGGATTTAAACTATTTCACACAGATAGATATATTAGACGAAGAGTGGGGAGTAGCCATATATGTTAGGGACAATTTGAAATGTAGTCTCAAAGAGGGAATCAAAACTGAGCCACACACAGAAACTATTTGGATAGAATTAAAAGAAAAAGCAAATAATATTATAATAGGAGTTATATATAGGCCACCAAATATAGACAGAATGGAAGCAAAGCATCTATGGGATGAAATATCTAGAGCATTTAGATCTAACAGTATTTATGTCATGGGTGACTTTAATTTTAGTGGAATAAACTGGGTGAACAAAACAGGGAATAGTGAAGCAGAAGATTTTCTAGAATTAATTGACGATTGCTTTCTTATGCAACACATTAAGGAACCGACGCGGGAAAATAATATTTTAGATTTAGTGTTAACTAACAGGGAAACACAAATTAATGACATCGAAATAGGGAGGGAGCTAGGGTACAGTGATCACAAAGTAATCAGATTTAGCATAGAATGGAATAGACCTGTAGGAGAAAATTCTGTTACAGTGCCAGATTTTCGAAAAGCTGCTTTTAATAGCCTAAGAAATTTTTTGGATCAAATAGATTGGAAACTCTTGGGTATGGGGTGTGGGACGGTCTTAGAGCGAGACATGAACCCAGCGATAGGAGACGTAAAAGGGGATTTCGATGTGGATTTAATATATAACCTTTTTAAGAATATTCTAAACACAGCACAGGAACGTAGTATACCATACAAATTGAATAGATCGAATACTAATGACCCAAAGTGGATAACAAATAATTTAAAGAACCTTATAAGTAAAAAGAGAGCCTGGTACAAAAGGATTAAGAATGGGGAAGACAGGTTAGAACAGGAATTCATACAACTGGTTAGAAATGTTAAAAAAGAGATTAGGAAAGCAAATAGAAACTATGAAGTTCGCATAGCAGAGCAAGCAAAGTCAAATCCTATAGGGTTTTTTCAGTTATATCGAACTAAGACTAGGGAAAGGATAGGTCCATTAAAATCTGAGACAGGTAAAATAACGGATAATGACAAGGAGATGAGTACTATTTTTAACAAATATTTTATATCTGTATTTACTAAAGAAGAACTTAAGAACATAAGAAGAACATAAGAACAAAGGTAACTGCAGAAGGCCTATTGGCCCATACGAGGCAGCTCCTATTCTATAACCACCCAATCCCACTCATATACTTGTCCAACCCGTGCTTGAAACAATCGAGGGACCCCACCTCCACAATGTTACGCGGCAATTGGTTCCACAAATCAACAACCCTGTTACTGAACCAGTATTTACCCAAGTCTTTCCTAAATCTAAACTTATCCAATTTATATCCATTGTTTCGTGTTCTGTCCTGTGTTGATACTTTTAATACCCTATTAATATCCCCCCGGTTATGTCCATTCATCCACTTGTAAACCTCTATCATGTCACCCCTAACTCTTCGCCTTTCCAGTGAATGCAACTTAAGCTTTGTTAATCTTTCTTCATATGAAAGATTTCTAATTTGGGGAATTAACTTAGTCATCCTACGCTGGACACGTTCAAGTGAATTTATATCCATTCTATAATATGGCGACCAAAACTGAACTGCATAATCTAAATGGGGCCTAACTAGAGCAAGATATAGCTTGAGAACCACACCAGGTGTCTTGTTACTAACGCTGCGATTAATAAATCCAAGTGTCCGATTTGCCTTATTACGAACATTTATGCATTGATCCTTTTGTTTTAAATTCTTACTAATCATAACTCCCAGATCCCTTTCGCAATCCGACTTCGCAATCACAACACCATCTAGCTCGTATCTTGTAACTCTATCATCATTACCTAACCTCAGAACTTTACATTTATCAGCATTAAACTGCATCTGCCAATCCTTTGACCATTTCAAAACCCTATCTAGATCAACTTGAAGTGATAGTGAGTCCTCCTCCGAATTAATTTCCCTACCGATTTTCGTATCATCGGCAAATTTGCAAATGTTGCTACTCAAACCTGAATCTAAATCATTTATATATATTATAAACAACAGAGGTCCCAGGACAGAGCCTTGAGGCACTCCACTTACAACATTTTCCCACTCTGACTTGATTCCATTTATACTAACTCTCTGTTTCCTTTGGTATAGCCATGCCCTAATCCAGCTTAATATAGCACCCCCAATACCATGAGACTCTATTTTTTTAATCAGTCTTTCATGTGGCACTGTATCAAAAGCTTTGCTAAAGTCAAGGTATACAACATCGCAATCCTTACCACTATCAACTGCCTCAACAATGCTAGAATAAAAAGATAACAAATTTGTTAAACATGAACGGCCATTTATAAAACCATGTTGCGACTCAATTATTAATTTATGTTTTTCAAGATGAAGACGAATTTTATTTGCTATTATAGATTCGAGTAACTTTCCCACAATAGACGTTAGGCTAATTGGTCGATAGTTAGACGCAAGTGATCTATCTCCTTTCTTAAAAACTGGTATCACATTAGCAACTTTCCAAAACTCTGGCACTCTGCCTGACTCTATTGATTTATTAAATATGGTTGACAGTATAACTTAACAATATGCCTTCAGCCGAACAAGTCTATGTGGGTGGGGATGAGGACAGGTTGACTAGTTTAGAAGTTACCAGGGAGGATGTAATTAAACAATTAGAAAAACTAAAACCAAACAAATCCCCAGGGCCGGATGAAGTGTTTGCCAGGGTGCTTAAAGAATGCAAAGAGGAGCTTTCCGAGCCACTGTCTACCATATTTAATAAATCAATAGAGTCAGGCAGAGTGCCAGAGTCATGGAAGGTAGCTAATGTGGTACCAATTTTTAAGAAAGGAGATAGATCACTTGCGTCAAACTATCGGCCAATTAGCCTAACGTCTATTGTGGGAAAGTTACTTGAATCAATAATTGCAAATACAATTCGTCTCCATCTTGAAAACCATAAATTTATAAATGAGTCCCAACATGGTTTTACAAATGGCCGTTCATGTTTAACAAATTTGCTAACTTTTTATTCCAGCATAGGAATTTTTCCAGGTGAGGTATTTAGACAGAACGTTTTGTGCCAGAGATAGGGGGAACAGATTAAGGGTTTGCTACCCGGGAGGTGGAATTGGTGATATTGTTGGAAACATGAATGATATTATGACAGGAAATGGGAACAAACCCATTATTTGTATTAGTGCAGGGGGTAATGATGTTGGACGAGTTAGGAGTGAGGAACTAATACAGAGATTCAGGACAGCCATTGAATTAGTTAGGAGCAAGGGAGGAATCCCGATCATATGTGGCATTCTTCCAAGAAAGGGAGTGGGAAATGAATGGATGTCAAGGGCACTTGGTGTCAATTGCCGGCTGGAAAGATATTGCAAATCAAATGCAATATCTTTCATAGACAACTGGGAACACTTCTATGGAAGAAATGAAATGTATGCTCGTGATGGGGTGCATCTATCAAGAGCTGGGGTTGTTGCTGTTGCGAACTCGTTGGAAGAAGTGGTTACAGG
Source organism: Procambarus clarkii (assembly GCF_040958095.1). Lineage (NCBI taxonomy): Eukaryota > Metazoa > Arthropoda > Malacostraca > Decapoda > Cambaridae > Procambarus > Procambarus clarkii. The sequence goes on from NC_091170.1 coordinate 19,365,463, forward strand.
TGTTTGTTTGGATTTAAACTGTTAGTAGATAGAGGTATGAGAATTAATTTGGAGGAAGGAGATAATAAAAGTATTTGTTTGTGGGAGAAAGGAATTGGCAAAATGATCAGGGAAAGAGAAGGGCCTCAAAATAACAATTCACTTAGGGTATATTACACTAACAGTAGAAGTCTAAGAAATAAAATTAACGAATTAAATGCTCTTGTCTGCACAGAAAAAATAGATATTATTGCACTTACCGAAACGTGGATGAATGTAGAAAATAGAGAACTATTAGCTGAATATCAAATAAATGGATTTAAACTATTTCACACAGATAGATATATTAGACGAGGAGGGGGAGTAGCCATATATGTTAGGGACAATTTGAAATGTAGTCTCAAAGAGGGAATCAAATCTGAACCACACTCAGAAACTATTTGGATAGAATTATACGAAAAAGCAAATAATATTATAATAGGAGTTATATATAAGCCACCAAATTTAGACAGAATGGAAGCAAAGCATCTATGGGATGAAATATCTAGGGCATCTAGATCTAACAGTATTTACGTCATGAGTGACTTTAATTTTAGTGGAATAAACTGGTTGAACAAAACAGGGAATAGTGAAGCAGAAGATTTTCTAGAATTAATTGACGATTGCTTTCTTACGCAACACATTAAGGAACCAACACGGGAAAATAATATTTTAGATTTAGTGTTAACTAACAGGGAAACACAAATTAATGACATCGAAATAGGGAGTGAGCTAGGGAACAGTGATCACAAAGAAATCAGATTTAGCATAGAATGGAATAGACCTGTAGGAGAAAATTCTGTTAAAGTGCCAGATTTTCGAAAAGCTGATTTTAATAGCCTAAGAAATTCTTTGGGTCAAATTGATTGGAAAGTCTTGGGTATGGTGTGGGGGCCGGTCTTGGAGCGAGACATGAACCCAGCGATAGGTGACGTAAATGGGGATTTCGATGTGAATTCAATATATAACTTATTTAAGAATATTCTAAACAAAGCACAGGAACGTAGTATACCATACAAATTGAATAGATCGAATACTAATGACCCAAAGTGGATAACAAAGAATTTGAAGAACCTTATAGGTAAAAAGAGAGCTTGGTACGAAAGGATTAAAAATGGGGAGGTCACTTTAGAACAGGAATTCGTACAACTGGTTAGAAATGTTAAAAAAGAGATAAGGAAAGCAAAAAGAAACTATGAAGTTCGCATAGCAGGGCAAGCAAAGACAAATCCTAAAGGTTTTTTCAGTTATATCGTACTAAGACTAGGGAAGGGATAGGTCCATTAAAAACTGAGACAGGTCAAATAACAGATAGTGATGAAGAGATGAGTAGTATTTTTAATAAATATTTTGTATCTGTATTAACTAAAGAGGAACTTAACAATATGCCTTCAGCCGAACAAGTCTATGTGGGTGGGGACGAGGACAGGTTGACGAGTTTAACAGTTACCAGGGAGGATGTTCTTAAACAAAGAGTAAAACTCAAACCAAACAAATCCCCAGGGCCGGATGAAGTGTTTGCCAGGGTGCTTAAAGAATGCAAAGAGGAGCTTTGTGACCCACTGTCAACCATATTTAATAAATCAATAGAGTCAGGCAGAGTGCCAGAGTTTTGGAAAGTTGCTAATGTGATACCAGTTTTTAAGAAAGGTGATAGATCACTTGCGTCTAACTATCGACCAATTAGCCTAACGTCTACTGTGGGAAAGTTACTCGAATCTATAATAGCAAATAAAATTCGTCTTCATCTTGAAAAACATAAATTAATAATTGAGTCGCAACATGGTTTTATAAATGGCCGTTCATGTTTAACAAATTTGTTATCTTTTTATTCTAGCATAGTTGAGGCAGTTGATAGTGGTAAGGATTGTGATGTTGTGTACCTTGACTTTAGCAAAGCTTTTGATACAGTGCCACATGAAAGACTGATTAAAAAGATAGAGGCTCATGGTATTGGGGGTGCTCTATTAAACTGGATTAGGGCATGGATATACCAATGGAAACAGAGAGTTAGTATAAATGGAGTCAAGTCAGAGTGGGAAAATGTTGTAAGTGGAGTGCCTCAAGGCTCTGTCCTGGGACCTCTGTTGTTTATAATATATATAAATGATTTAGATTCAGGTTTGAGTAGCAACATTTTCAAATTTGCCGATGATACGAAAATCGGTAGGGAAATTAATTCGGAGGAGGACTCACTATCACTTCAAGTTGATCTGGATAGGGTTTTGAGGTGGTCAAAGGATTGGCAGATGCAGTTTAATGCTGATAAATGTAAAGTTCTGAGGTTAGGTAATGATGATAGAGTTACAAGATACGAGCTAGATGGTGTTGAGATTGCGAAGTCGGATTGCGAAAGGGATCTGGGAGTTATGATTAGTAAGAATTTAAAACAAAAGGATCAATGCATAAATGTTCGTAATAAGGCAAATCGGACACTTGGATTTATTAATCGCAGCGTTAGTAACAAGACACCTGGTGTGGTTCTCAAGCTATATCTTGCTCTAGTTAGGCCCCATTTAGATTTTGCAGTTCAGTTTTGGTCGCCATATTATAGAATGGATATAAATTCACTTGAACGTGTCCAGCGTAGGATGACTAAGTTAATTCCCTAAATTAGAAATCTTTCATATGAAGAAAGATTAACAAAGCTTAAGTTGCATTCACTGGAAAGGCGAAGAGTTAGGGGTGACATGATAGAGGCTTACAAGTGGGCGAATGGACATAACAAAGGGGATATTAATAGGGTATTAAAAGTATCAACACAAGACAGAACACGAAACAATGGGTATAAATTGAATAAGTTTAGATTTAGGAAAGACTTGGGTAAATACTGATTCAGTAACAGGGTTGTTGATTTGTGGAACCAATTACCGCGTAACTTGCTGGAGGTGGGGTCCCTCGATTGTTTCAAGCGCGGGTTGGACAAGTATATGAGTGGGATTGGGTGGTTATAAATAGGAGCTGCCTCGTATGGGCCAATAGGCCTTCTGCAGTTGCCTTTGTTCTTATGTTCTTATGTTCTTATGTACCTGGGTGTTAGTCAGCTGTCATGGGCTGCTTCCTTGGGGTGGAGGCCTGGTCGAGGACCGGGCCACGGGGACACTAAAGCCCCAAAATCATCTCAAGATAACCTCAAGATAGCATATATGGCTACTCCCCCTCCAGGTCTAATATATGTATCTGTGTGAAATAGTTTAAATCCATTTATTTGATATTCAGCTAATAGCTCTCTATTTTCTACATTCATCCACGTTTCGGTAAGTGCAATAATATCAATTTTTTCTTTGCAGACAAGAGCATTTAAATCGTTTATATAATTTCTTAGACTTCTAGTGTTTGTTTAATATACCCTAAGTGAATTGTTATTTTGAGGCTCTTCTCTTTTCCTGATCATTTTGCCAATTCTTTTCTCCCACAAACACATACTTTTATTACCTCCTTCCTCCAAATCGATTCCCATACCACTATCTATTAACAGTTTAAACCCAAACAAATGCCTCTAACCACTGGTTCCAACGAGTTCGCAACAGCAACAACCCCAGCCCTCGATAGATGCACCCCATCGCGAGCATACATTTCATTTCTTCCATAGAAGTGTTCCCAGTTGTCTATGAAAGATGTTGCATTTGATTTGCAATATCTTTCCAGCCGGCAATTGACACCAAGTGCTCTCGACATCCATTCATTTCCCACTCCCTTTCTTGGAAGAATGCCATATATGATCGGGATTCCTCCCTTGCTTCTAACTAATTCAATACCAATTAAATTATTGAATACCAATTGAATACCAAACTAATTCAATTTAATTCAATACTAATTTTATACCTCTGAATCAGTTACTCACTCCTAACTCGACCAACATCATTTCCTCTCACGCTAATGCAAATAACGGGATTGTTCCCATTTCCAGCCATAATATCATTCATGTTGTTTATAATATCAACAATACCAGCTCCGGGATAGCAAACCCTTAACCTGTTCCCTCTAACTCTAGCACAAAACGTTCTATCCAAATACCTTCTCTGGGAATCTCCCACAACTAAACTTTGCTTAGGTACTTCCTAAGTAAACTCCTGACTCCAAACCAGTCAGGACCTAGGGGCCCGACTCGAACCGAAGGTCCGGTTTGGAGTAGAGACGGGTTCAACTAAAAATGGGCACACAGGAAATAATTTCGACGTTCAGTAAACACTTACCGAGTGGTTAACTGAATGCCCGAGAGCCCAATACTGGGTTGATGATGATAGTAATATTTTAAGATTGGGAAACTTTAAACTAAATGACCACACAAGTAGCGATTTTGCGTTCAGTAAACACTTACTGAGTTGTAAACTGAATGCCTGAGCCGGCCAATACAAGGTTTGTGATAGTAATATTTTATTTTTTTACGATGGAGAAACTTTAAACTAAAAAATGAGGTCACATGGAGGGATATCTATGTTCAGTAAACAGTTACCGAGTTGTAAACTGGATGGTTGAGCCACCCAATACATGGTTGATGATAATAGTATTTTACGATGGAAAAACCTTATCCTAAACTAAAAATGAGCTCACATGAAGTGATTTTTACTTACCGAGTTGTTAACTGATTGCCTGAGCTATCCAATACATAGTTGGTGATAGTAGTATTAATTTAAGATGGAAAACTTTAAACTAAACTAAAATGAGCACACGTGAAGTGATTCCCACATTCATTAAACACTTACTAAGTTGTTAACTGAATGTCTGAGACATCCAATACATGGTTGATAGTAGTATTAATGACATTGCTAATACGAGGTCTTGAACTAGATACTGACAGGGGAACAACAAAGCTGTGATATTGAAAAGAAACTGAACTGAATTTGAAAGTTGATTAATACATGTAATGTGAAGCCAATCTACTGGAAAACAGTAAGCAAACTTTATTTGAAAAGAATATGAGAAGACTGAAAAGCTGGGAGCGGGAAAATGGTTAAAAATAAGAAGTAAAGATCTTCATAAACATAACATATCATATCCATAACCGTAATTAATACAGTGTGAACTCTCTTAAACTATGCTCACCGTGAAATCTCGTCACTAAGCATAACTTGTCACTCTGCGAAACAAATTATTGACTATAAGTGCGACAGTGAGAATAAAAAGGTCCACTTATGTTTTGGAGTGCTATTTTAGTCAAGAAACACTGTAATGGATGATTATTGACTAAAGAGAATTTCGCGGACTGCTGGTGTTTTTTTTTTTTTTTTTTTTTTTTTTTTTTTTTTTTTTTGAGATATATACAAGAGTTGTTACATTCTTGTACAGCCACTAGTACGCGTAGCGTTTCGGGCAAGTCCTTAATCCTATGGTCCCTGGAATACGATCCCCTGCCGCGAAGAATCGTTTTTTCATCCAAGTACACATTTTACTGTTGCGTTAAACAGAGGCTACAGTTAAGGAATTGCGCCCATTAAATCCTCCCCGGCCAGGATACGAACCCATGACATAGCGCTCGCGGAACGCCAGGCGAGTGTCTTACCACTACACCACGGAGACTGCTAAATTGATGTCATGATAGTTAATTGATAGTTTGATGTCATGAACTGCTTAAAGGAACCATATTCGCTAGAAAAAAATTTCTGTGAAATAATGCGTGTTATATGTTTTGGCTATCTAGCTAATAGCGTATTGCCTGGCTAATAATGAAATGTCACATTTTGTCTGACTCACTTAGCACAAGTGAAGAGAAAACATTGAAAAACTTGCAAAGGTTAAAACTGTGAAATCATATCTGTTATGTTAAGTTTTGACTAGCTGATGTTATGATCTCAGCCTGCAGGAGAAACGAGTCTCCCTCCTTGAGAGTTATTCATCAAGCCTTACCTGATTAGAAGGTCTAGCAAATATTGAGGTGATAACACATATGTAAAATAGCTGGTTGGATATGATGAACAATTTAAGATTATGGGCAGTGAAGAAGAAAACAGATAAATGACTGACTAGGAGATGTGGACATTTTGCTGGAGGCGTGAGGCTCGTTTCTGGAGGGCCTTGACCTCACTTGAGGCCAGACATCGCAGGGGAAAGCCGCGCTCCGTTTGAGCTCCCGTCAGAAGGGAACCCCTAATGATATATCTCGAAGAGAAGAGAAGTGTGCAGACGTACCAGCTGTGGAATCGAGCTGGGGATGTGTGGTCTCAAGTCGTGGGCTACGAGGAGTGTTTATTAAACCGCCCAGAGGCATTATTGTGGGCCGTGGAAGCACCCTGACCAAGCTTCGTCAGAGGGAGGAGCGCCCTCGACCAGACAATCTGTGGTAAGCACGATATACGCCAGTTTATAGTGATTGCTTGTAGGTGGTCGTGTGCCCAGCGACAGTAGCAATGTTTATTGATAATTTAGACATGTTTTAATGAGGCAGAAAGCCAGAAATAAGAGAGTGGAGAGGGAGGAACACGGAGCGACATCTGCCTCCTCTGAGCGCTGGCAGGCAACTGAGGGAGCCCGGCTCCTGACGGCGAAGGACCCTCCCAGTTTGACTCACACCCGCCAGGCGAGGTGGAGTATGGACCCGCCCAAAATGGGGGAGTCCACTCTCACAGTATGTAGAGGGCAGATAGAGGTTTGAGGCAAACATATTGTGTGATTATTTTTGTTTATGTGTTAAAGGGGAAACAATTTTATTGGAGTGTCGATGGGTTGCAGGTTTGTCTTTGGGGAAGAAGTTGCTGAGAACTTCGAAGCCAGCACAGATGAAGTAGTTGATGAGACTCCAAGGTAGTGGAGCAGAGGACCTCGAGCTGTGAGGAGAAGCAGTGAAGAGGAGTGTCACGTGCTTCTGTAGAGGTGGTGAAGCACCATAGTTGCTCGAGGGAACTTCATGGTTTAGCAGCCAAGAGAGCTGTGGAGGACCCTAGCAGAAGGGTGAAGCACCGTAGTTGCTCAAGGAAACTTCATGATAGCAGCCTGGAGGAGCTGCAGAGGATCCTGGTAGTGAAGCCTGGAAGAACCTGAAGATATCAGGATAGTGAACTTCCAGAGGTGGAAGGGAAGTTCTGGTGGATTACTTATAGGGAGTTGATAGTGTTTGGTTGTCATTAGTGTGCAAGACGCAGTGAGAGGTGAGTGGTTGTTTGCATTCTCACGTCAAGGAGTGTTTTATACTGAAATTTAGAGTTGCAGGCGTAGGCTGGATTACCTACAAATGTATGTGTTCCTGGACTGATAGGGTGATCGATTGATCATTGCAGTGTAGCAAGAAACATTTATGCTGATATACGTTATTGCATTCACATGCTGATTTTCATTGTACACATTTATATATATATATATATATATATATATATATATATATATATATATATATATATATATATATATATGTATATATATATATATATATATATATATATATATATATATATATATATATATATATATATATATATATATATATATGTCGTACCTAGTAGCCAGAACTCACTTTTTGGCCTACTATTCAAGGCCCGATTTGCCTAATAAGCCAAGTTTTCATGAATTAATTGTTTTTCGACTACCTAACCTACCAAACCTAACCTAACCTAACTTTTTCGGCTACCTAACCAAACCTAACCTATAAAGATAGGTTAGGTTAGGTTAGGTAGGGTTGGTTAGGTTCGGTCATATATCTACGTTAATTTTAACTCCAATAAAAAAAAATTGACCTCATACATAATGAAATGGGTAGCTTTATCATTTCATAAGAAAAAAATTAGAAAAAATATATTAATTCAGGAAAACTTGGCTTATTATGCAAATCGGGCCTTGAATAGTAGGCCAAAAAGTGAGTTCTGGCTACTAGGTACGACATATATATATATATATATATTCCTCTTGTTGATAGTGCAACAGTGTATGTAGACTTGATCTACTTGAGGAGGGTGATAGTATCAGGTGGTGAATCAGAAGATAGGATACCACTTGGTAAACTGATAATAGAGTTCCGATGGTGTTGGAGAGCAACCTGATTGTAATATTATAGAGTATAGGATTCATTATTATTATATGTGTGTATGTATCGTGTATGTGCTTTGTCCAGTAAATGTATCCCAATTTGCTGGTGTTTACCCTTGTCCTAGTGAGGCTTCCCAGGAGGTAGTAAAGAAGGAGAGAGAGAGAGAGAAAGAACCAAGAACCACTGCTGTGGACAGGGTAGAAGGTAATTCTAGTAAGTCATAGGGGATTGAGGAGATCATATCACATAAGGAGAGAGTGGGGGAGTCACAGCGGCTCGAGTGGGTGTGTGCACATGACAACGAGGCTAAGTGTTTCAGCCGCATCCCCTAAACGGGTGACGTTGAGCCCCTCTCCAAGAGCCAGAAGCGCCAAGGGTGATCTCCTAGTGAGGTAATAAGCACTCTACCGAGTTGTGGGTTGGGTTGTCCGTAGAGAAGGATCAACGACGACAACACCGACACACACACAAACTATAATAAATTGGGGGCCTGTGTCCGGGAGAGTGAACTGACACACCCACACCCTGTCCAAGAGTGGATTTGTACACCCTTGCTGAAATATATAAATTGTGTGACTGCAGGTGTATACTCTCTCTCTTGGGAAGACTCACAGGACAAAGATGGATAAGGTGCAAGCGTTTGTGGAGTCAGGCAAGCCTGAGAACTTGGAAGGTTGCACGAGGGATCAATTGAAACAAATAGCAGAAAAATGTGGCATTAGGTTGAAAGCATCTAAGGTAGCTGGGATGAAGGATGAGATCCTTAGACAGTTGAGAGCCAAAAGTGAAGCGGCAGAGCAAGGAGCCCAAAAAGGAGCTGAAAGTGGAAAGGAGGACGATGGGCAGGATGAAGTGAGATCCCAGGGATCGAGTAGGAGCAGCAAGAGTAGCCGCAGTAGCAGGAGTAGCCGGAATAGGAGCTTGGAGAGATTCCAGTTAGAGCTCCAGGTGCAGCAACGACGAGAGGACAAGGAGAGACAGTTCCAGCTGGAAAAGATGAAATTAGAACTCCAGATAAAAGAGGAAACCAGGCTGGAAGTAGAGAAAGCAAGACTAGAGATGGAGAAAGAAAAAGCCCAGGTCGAAAAAGAAAAAGAGAGAACAAAACAAATGCAGATAGAAGCGAATAAAACCTTGGCTGAACAAAGGATTGAACATGGGTTGCCAGAGAGCACCACCCAGGTGTCACACTCATCAGATGTTAGGGTTAGGGAGAAGGACATTCCCTTGTTTGTTCCCGAAGAGGCAGAGAGCTTTTTCGAGCACTTTGAAAAAGTTGCCAGCATCAAGGAGTGGCCACAGGAGGAATGGGCCCAGCTGGTCCAGTTAAGATTGACAGGTGCAGCCAGGGTGGCGTACACCCAATTGTCACTGGAAGAGTGCCAGGATTATGCCACAGTAAAGAGCAGCATATTGCGCTCGTTTCAGCTAACCCCAGAAGCTTATAGGAAGCGCTTCAGAGAAATGATCAAAGTTGGAACGTGTACTTTTGCTGAGACAGCAAGAGATCTGGAAAGACGATTCCAGAAGTGGATTGAGGCTGCTGGAGTTGGATCTTACGCTGACCTAAAGCAACTGATGGTCATGGAGAAGTTCTTGGAGATGATGCATCCCGAAACAAAGTTCAAGATCCAAGAAGCAGGGATAAAGGAGGTGAAAGATGCCGCAGATAGGGCGGATATGATTACTGAAGCATACAAGAGCTTGAGGGAGAACAGAGTGAAGAACGAGGTGAGACGCAGCAATGGCAGACCCAGTGGAGTCTGGGGAGGAAGAAATTATGAAAGACCCAGAAGAGTCTGGGGTGAGAAGAATTTTGATAAATGGGCAGATAAAAGTAAGTACCCTAAAACTCAGAAGAGTAGGTCGTGCACTTCGTCTGAAAGTGAGGATGGAGGAGCCAAACGAGAAACTAATCGTTATCCAGGGAATCAAGAGTCCAGTAAAGCCCCACAGAGTGCAGGTAGTGTACCTTGCCCGAGGAACTCTCATGCGAGTGGACAAAGTCAGAGCCACTCTGGTACATATAGAAGAGACTTCTCCCAGATGAGATGTTACAATTGTAACGGATTGGGTCACGTGATGCGAGACTGTCGGCAGGGCAAGAGAGTTGTGACCCTGGCCATGTGTGACCCCCGAAGCAAATATACTAATGTGTTCCAAGACAAACCACAGAAGATGAACTTAGTGAACGAGAGGTATAGGCCGTTCATGAGTAAAGGTTGGATCAGTATAGGAGGCCAGCCTGAGGTAGAAGTTGGTATTTTAAGAGATACCGGAGCTAATCAGAGCTTGATTGCGAGAAGCCTGATTGGGAATGATCGACGATTAGCTAGCAGGAGTAAGATGAAAGTATATGGGTTATTGTCTGAGAGTGACATGCCCGTATGTACTGTCCAGCTAAGGTCGGAATATGTGTCGGCAGAGGTGATGTTGGGAGTGTGCCCCGACATACCTGTTCCAGGAGTCCAAGTGATCCTGAGAAATGACTTGTGTGGAACAAAGGTGTTGCCAAGAGTCATGGCAGAGACTGTGCCAGAGGAGTGCCCAGAAGGCCACGGCACGGGTGGGACACCTGAGAGTATGAACCTGACTGACATCCGAGGAGATGCGTCAGGAGACCGCCAAGCCATTGAGTACCCTGTCTCGGTAGCGACGAAGGCAGATGTGGCCGACGAGGAAGACACTGGAGAAGATGAGACAGTGTCGATTCAACCGGTAGAGGATATCGACGTAGATATAGCATGGCTATTTGATGAAGGTCCAGCCCAGGAAAATGAAGTCTCGGTGAGGTCAAAAGTGAAGATGACCCAGCCGAAGAAGACTCATGTGAAGAGAGGGGACCTGAGTAGAGCCCAGCACGCTGGAATTAAGAGTCGGAAGGTGAATGCAACTGTGCTGAGTAGGAATGAGGAAGGATGTGGACAGACTGAGGACGGGAATAGAGCATCAAGTGGTCCACGAGCACAGAGGCATATGGATAGTAGAGTTAAGTTGTTTGAGATGTCAGGAGTTGACATGTTTCACAGAAAACGTGGAGGAGAGATAGTGAAAAGTAATGGCCGAGAAAGTGAAAGGAGAAGAGACAGTATGTGTGGAGAGATGCTTACGAGCACTCTAGGAGAGGTAAAGCGACATGTACGGTCGAGTGCTGTTGAGTATAGTACAGTGCTCGAAGAACTTTTAGGGAACGAAGAAGAGTTGAAGGAGAAGAAATGGAGTTGTATAGAGGTGAAAAGTGTGGGAAGAGGATGATGATGCAAGCAGGGAGGAATAGAAGAAAGCCGAGGACTCGATGGAGGTCAAACAGGATGAGGTCTCGGATAAATGAGGAGACGAAAGGGAGGATCGTCGGTGAAGACGAGGGAGTGAAGTATGATGACAGGAGATGAAAGTATAATGGCAGTAGATGGAAGTGTGAAGACGACAGAGGAGGTACAGACAGTAGACGTCTGACTCTGGACGTGAAGAGAAGAAGACGAGGTAACGGAGGGTGGAAACAGTAAGTAGAGTGGACCGATGGAGCGCAGGCGTCCAAAGAGGACAGCCTGGACAAGAGGTGTCAGAGAAGTCAGATCGTTTATGAGAAGATCATATTTCTGGCGAGTTGTGAGCCAGATGTTGCAAGGAGCAACAGATTAATTGTAGACTCCTAAGGGAGTACGTAAGCAGATCAACCGGTCGAACCAATCGGTTGAAGAACGAGACAGTGTGGTGGCGGATGTATTATCCCGAGCTTTGCCACTGGAATAACTCTCAAAAATAAGGGGAGGGGAGTGTTATGATCTCAGCCTGCAGGAGAAACGAGTCTCCCTCCTTGAGAGTTATTCATAAAGCCTGACCTGATTAGAAGGTCTAGCAAATATTGAGGTGATAACACATATGTAAAATAGCTGGTTGGATATGATGAACAATATAAGATTATGGGCAGTGAAGAAGAAAACAGATAAATGACTGACTAGGAGATGTGAACATTTTGCTGGAGGCGTGAGGCTCGTTTCTGGAGGGCCTTGACCTCACTTGAGGCCAGACATCGCAGGGGAAAGCCGCGCTCCGTTTGAGCTCCCGTCAGAAGGGAACCCCTAATGATATATCTCGAAGAGAAGAGAAGTGTGCAGACGTACCAGCTGTGGAATCGAGCTGGGGATGTGTGGTCTCAAGTCGTGGGCTACGAGGAGTGTTTATTAAACCGCCCAGAGGCATTATTGTGGGCCGTGGAAGCACCCTGACCAAGCTTCGTCAGAGGGAGGAGCGCCCTCGACCAGACAATCTGTGGTAAGCACGATATACGCCAGTTTATAGTGATTGCTTGTAGGTGGTCGTGTGCCCAGCGACAGTAGCAATGTTTATTGATAATTTAGACATGTTTTAATGAGGCAGAAAGCCAGAAATAAGAGAGTGGAGAGGGAGGAACACGGAGCGACATCTGCCTCCTCTGAGCGCTGGCAGGCAACTGAGGGAGCCCGGCTCCTGACGGCGAAGGACCCTCCCAGTTTGACTCACACCCGCCAGGCGAGGTGGAGTATGGACCCGCCCAAAATGGGGGAGTCCACTCTCACAGTATGTAGAGGGCAGATAGAGGTTTGAGGCAAACATATTGTGTGATTATTTTTGTTTATGTGTTAAAGGGGAAACAATTTTATTGGAGTGTCGATGGGTTGCAGGTTTGTCTTTGGGGAAGAAGTTGCTGAGAACTTCGAAGCCAGCACAGATGAAGTAGTTGATGAGACTCCAAGGTAGTGGAGCAGAGGACCTCGAGCTGTGAGGAGAAGCAGTGAAGAGGAGTGTCACGTGCTTCTGTAGAGGTGGTGAAGCACCATAGTTGCTCGAGGGAACTTCATGGTTTAGCAGCCAAGAGAGCTGTGGAGGACCCTAGCAGAAGGGTGAAGCACCGTAGTTGCTCAAGGAAACTTCATGATAGCAGCCTGGAGGAGCTGCAGAGGATCCTGGTAGTGAAGCCTGGAAGAACCTGAAGATATCAGGATAGTGAACTTCCAGAGGTGGAAGGGAAGTTCTGGTGGATTACTTATAGGGAGTTGATAGTGTTTGGTTGTCATTAGTGTGCAAGACGCAGTGAGAGGTGAGTGGTTGTTTGCATTCTCACGTCAAGGAGTGTTTTATACTGAAATTTAGAGTTGCAGGCGTAGGCTGGATTACCTACAAATGTATGTGTTCCTGGACTGATAGGGTGATCGATTGATCATTGCAGTGTAGCAAGAAACATTTATGCTGATATACGTTATTGCATTCACATGCTGATTTTCATTGTACACATTTATATATATATATATATATATATATATATATATATATATATATATATATATATATATATATATATATATATATATATATATGTATATATATATATATATATATATATATATATATATATATATATATATATATATATATATATATATATATATATATATGTCGTACCTAGTAGCCAGAACTCACTTTTTGGCCTACTATTCAAGGCCCGATTTGCCTAATAAGCCAAGTTTTCATGAATTAATTGTTTTTCGACTACCTAACCTACCAAACCTAACCTAACCTAACTTTTTCGGCTACCTAACCAAACCTAACCTATAAAGATAGGTTAGGTTAGGTTAGGTAGGGTTGGTTAGGTTCGGTCATATATCTACGTTAATTTTAACTCCAATAAAAAAAAATTGACCTCATACATAATGAAATGGGTAGCTTTATCATTTCATAAGAAAAAAATTAGAAAAAATATATTAATTCAGGAAAACTTGGCTTATTATGCAAATCGGGCCTTGAATAGTAGGCCAAAAAGTGAGTTCTGGCTACTAGGTACGACATATATATATATATATATATTCCTCTTGTTGATAGTGCAACAGTGTATGTAGACTTGATCTACTTGAGGAGGGTGATAGTATCAGGTGGTGAATCAGAAGATAGGATACCACTTGGTAAACTGATAATAGAGTTCCGATGGTGTTGGAGAGCAACCTGATTGTAATATTATAGAGTATAGGATTCATTATTATTATATGTGTGTATGTATCGTGTATGTGCTTTGTCCAGTAAATGTATCCCAATTTGCTGGTGTTTACCCTTGTCCTAGTGAGGCTTCCCAGGAGGTAGTAAAGAAGGAGAGAGAGAGAGAGAAAGAACCAAGAACCACTGCTGTGGACAGGGTAGAAGGTAATTCTAGTAAGTCATAGGGGATTGAGGAGATCATATCACATAAGGAGAGAGTGGGGGAGTCACAGCGGCTCGAGTGGGTGTGTGCACATGACAACGAGGCTAAGTGTTTCAGCCGCATCCCCTAAACGGGTGACGTTGAGCCCCTCTCCAAGAGCCAGAAGCGCCAAGGGTGATCTCCTAGTGAGGTAATAAGCACTCTACCGAGTTGTGGGTTGGGTTGTCCGTAGAGAAGGATCAACGACGACAACACCGACACACACACAAACTATAATAAATTGGGGGCCTGTGTCCGGGAGAGTGAACTGACACACCCACACCCTGTCCAAGAGTGGATTTGTACACCCTTGCTGAAATATATAAATTGTGTGACTGCAGGTGTATACTCTCTCTCTTGGGAAGACTCACAGGACAAAGATGGATAAGGTGCAAGCGTTTGTGGAGTCAGGCAAGCCTGAGAACTTGGAAGGTTGCACGAGGGATCAATTGAAACAAATAGCAGAAAAATGTGGCATTAGGTTGAAAGCATCTAAGGTAGCTGGGATGAAGGATGAGATCCTTAGACAGTTGAGAGCCAAAAGTGAAGCGGCAGAGCAAGGAGCCCAAAAAGGAGCTGAAAGTGGAAAGGAGGACGATGGGCAGGATGAAGTGAGATCCCAGGGATCGAGTAGGAGCAGCAAGAGTAGCCGCAGTAGCAGGAGTAGCCGGAATAGGAGCTTGGAGAGATTCCAGTTAGAGCTCCAGGTGCAGCAACGACGAGAGGACAAGGAGAGACAGTTCCAGCTGGAAAAGATGAAATTAGAACTCCAGATAAAAGAGGAAACCAGGCTGGAAGTAGAGAAAGCAAGACTAGAGATGGAGAAAGAAAAAGCCCAGGTCGAAAAAGAAAAAGAGAGAACAAAACAAATGCAGATAGAAGCGAATAAAACCTTGGCTGAACAAAGGATTGAACATGGGTTGCCAGAGAGCACCACCCAGGTGTCACACTCATCAGATGTTAGGGTTAGGGAGAAGGACATTCCCTTGTTTGTTCCCGAAGAGGCAGAGAGCTTTTTCGAGCACTTTGAAAAAGTTGCCAGCATCAAGGAGTGGCCACAGGAGGAATGGGCCCAGCTGGTCCAGTTAAGATTGACAGGTGCAGCCAGGGTGGCGTACACCCAATTGTCACTGGAAGAGTGCCAGGATTATGCCACAGTAAAGAGCAGCATATTGCGCTCGTTTCAGCTAACCCCAGAAGCTTATAGGAAGCGCTTCAGAGAAATGATCAAAGTTGGAACGTGTACTTTTGCTGAGACAGCAAGAGATCTGGAAAGACGATTCCAGAAGTGGATTGAGGCTGCTGGAGTTGGATCTTACGCTGACCTAAAGCAACTGATGGTCATGGAGAAGTTCTTGGAGATGATGCATCCCGAAACAAAGTTCAAGATCCAAGAAGCAGGGATAAAGGAGGTGAAAGATGCCGCAGATAGGGCGGATATGATTACTGAAGCATACAAGAGCTTGAGGGAGAACAGAGTGAAGAACGAGGTGAGACGCAGCAATGGCAGACCCAGTGGAGTCTGGGGAGGAAGAAATTATGAAAGACCCAGAAGAGTCTGGGGTGAGAAGAATTTTGATAAATGGGCAGATAAAAGTAAGTACCCTAAAACTCAGAAGAGTAGGTCGTGCACTTCGTCTGAAAGTGAGGATGGAGGAGCCAAACGAGAAACTAATCGTTATCCAGGGAATCAAGAGTCCAGTAAAGCCCCACAGAGTGCAGGTAGTGTACCTTGCCCGAGGAACTCTCATGCGAGTGGACAAAGTCAGAGCCACTCTGGTACATATAGAAGAGACTTCTCCCAGATGAGATGTTACAATTGTAACGGATTGGGTCACGTGATGCGAGACTGTCGGCAGGGCAAGAGAGTTGTGACCCTGGCCATGTGTGACCCCCGAAGCAAATATACTAATGTGTTCCAAGACAAACCACAGAAGATGAACTTAGTGAACGAGAGGTATAGGCCGTTCATGAGTAAAGGTTGGATCAGTATAGGAGGCCAGCCTGAGGTAGAAGTTGGTATTTTAAGAGATACCGGAGCTAATCAGAGCTTGATTGCGAGAAGCCTGATTGGGAATGATCGACGATTAGCTAGCAGGAGTAAGATGAAAGTATATGGGTTATTGTCTGAGAGTGACATGCCCGTATGTACTGTCCAGCTAAGGTCGGAATATGTGTCGGCAGAGGTGATGTTGGGAGTGTGCCCCGACATACCTGTTCCAGGAGTCCAAGTGATCCTGAGAAATGACTTGTGTGGAACAAAGGTGTTGCCAAGAGTCATGGCAGAGACTGTGCCAGAGGAGTGCCCAGAAGGCCACGGCACGGGTGGGACACCTGAGAGTATGAACCTGACTGACATCCGAGGAGATGCGTCAGGAGACCGCCAAGCCATTGAGTACCCTGTCTCGGTAGCGACGAAGGCAGATGTGGCCGACGAGGAAGACACTGGAGAAGATGAGACAGTGTCGATTCAACCGGTAGAGGATATCGACGTAGATATAGCATGGCTATTTGATGAAGGTCCAGCCCAGGAAAATGAAGTCTCGGTGAGGTCAAAAGTGAAGATGACCCAGCCGAAGAAGACTCATGTGAAGAGAGGGGACCTGAGTAGAGCCCAGCACGCTGGAATTAAGAGTCGGAAGGTGAATGCAACTGTGCTGAGTAGGAATGAGGAAGGATGTGGACAGACTGAGGACGGGAATAGAGCATCAAGTGGTCCACGAGCACAGAGGCATATGGATAGTAGAGTTAAGTTGTTTGAGATGTCAGGAGTTGACATGTTTCACAGAAAACGTGGAGGAGAGATAGTGAAAAGTAATGGCCGAGAAAGTGAAAGGAGAAGAGACAGTATGTGTGGAGAGATGCTTACGAGCACTCTAGGAGAGGTAAAGCGACATGTACGGTCGAGTGCTGTTGAGTATAGTACAGTGCTCGAAGAACTTTTAGGGAACGAAGAAGAGTTGAAGGAGAAGAAATGGAGTTGTATAGAGGTGAAAAGTGTGGGAAGAGGATGATGATGCAAGCAGGGAGGAATAGAAGAAAGCCGAGGACTCGATGGAGGTCAAACAGGATGAGGTCTCG
>NC_091170.1:19390229-19437703 GCF_040958095.1 Procambarus clarkii
GAGGTATATGTCGTGATCACACAATTAACAAAAAAATATTAGAATTTGTAGGTAGTGATCACGTCTCCCCAAACTCTTCTGTGCATATTCCACAAAGTCATTCTTCCTAACTCACCACTCTTAGTTCTTGGACTAGTGACCCACCTTTGTTTAAAATTAAATCTACAAAGCTTCACATTTACAAAAAATGATATTTGGATGTAATGGCTAAACATGGTTTACATTTTCAATAATGTTATTTGGTCATCAGACAGAAAGTTGATTTCCACGTTACGTTACAATGTGTTACAGGGGCTAAAACTGGTAGACACTAATATTTATATGCTAAGAGATGTAAAGGAGATGGACTAAGTCATACTTTTCATTTAAAAATGTTATTTTGGTCTGTAGAAATTTGATTTCCACGTTACGTTATAATGTGTTAGAGAGGCTAAAACTGGTAGACACCAATATTTATATGGTAAGAGATAAAATGTTGGACTAAGTCTCACTTTTCATTTCAAAATGACATTTTGGACTGCAGAAAGTTGATGATTTCCGCGTTACGTTACGTTACATTGTGTTACAGAGGGCTAAAACTGACAGACAGTAATATTTATATGGTAAGAGATGTAATGGAGATATTGTGTTTGGCTAAATGGGGTTCACATTTCAATAATGATATTCGGACATCAGACAGAAAGTTGATTTCCACGTTACGTTACTAAGTGCCTCGCTCACTCCTTCAGTATAAGGGGCTATTTGACCAGGATCTATGAGAGTTGTTGTAGGGTATTCATAATTTATTATCCTGATACATGTGAAAGGTGCTGCAACTGGGCCAAGTTTCGGCATCTCAGCCTAAATAAAGAAGGAGAAAAAAAAAATTAGACAATTTTTCAACAATGTTCAATTGCTTTCACATCCCACAATTGTGAACCGAAATCATTTCTATGACACTCAGCTATGACCTTACTATATAATAAAGATTTGAAACAAGGATTTTTATCCCAGATGTATTTAGTGCAATAATACAGATTTTTAAAGTTTCCCAAAAACGTATGCAACAAAATGAAGTTTATCATTATTTATAAAATCAATAAATCTACGTAGATAAGAAAAACTACATGTGTTTTTAGAAGCATAAACTCTACATACAATGTGCAAGCTTCATGTAAATTGAATAATAAATAAAGGCTGTGAAGGCAGATCTAGTTGTAAAAGTTGGAGTGGGGTAGCGGGCCACGACAAGTTACTCATACTCGCGGCTGAGAGGCCGCCACGATCTTCACTCGTCACAGTGCGTGATTTACGCATTGCAGCCAGCTCGTACCTTCTATGGAGAGCTCGCATGCATCTAGCTTTCAATGCTTTTTTCTTGTTCGTTTGGTACGTCATATTGCAGTACAATTAGCAAAAATAGTGAGAGTTCTGGGAGATATTGTGAGAGCGCATCAACAATACATCCACTAGCTGAGGGACACACACAGTGACTGACTGCTAAGCCACGAACCCCACCCTCTCCCTCACACGAGACTGTTGCCAATGAGTGAGTTTATATTCGTTTTATGCATAACATGTTATTTTCAACGCTATTACGAAATATTAGACTTCTACAACGTAAGACACAATACCCCGCGGCCTGGGTGCGCCGCAAGGACCGGATTGTGGAAAGTTGCAGCGGGAACTTGACTCTAATTACGTTATTTTCCAAGATACCATAAAACGGTTTGCACCACAGTGTTGCCAGAACGTTGTAGTATTTTTCGTAATTTATCGTAAATATTCCATTTCTCTTCTGATTTTCGGGTCTAATGGCCCCATAAAACATTCTGCGACATTGTCTTGCTATGATATTACAAGTCTACTGTTGCGCACATTGTAATACAGTCCTAATGGCATAAGACCAAGCTGACGTCATTTATTAAAAAATGCTATTTGATCATCAGACAGAAAAAAGTTTTCCACGTTACGTAATGATGATATAATGCGATACAAGCGTGTGCTAATATTTTATTTGTGTTTAGAATGTAAGGGCTATAGGAGATTGTCTAGACTTGCATACATTTTCAAATGTTATTTATTTAGGCAGCAGAAAGTTTATTTTCCCGCATTACGCTGCATTGACTGTGTGTTACAAGAAATGAGCGCTAATGCTGATGTGTATTACAAGGTCTGCACAGTGTTGGATGAAAAGGGGGGATGGAGATTGAGTAGACATGCATACATTTTCAAATGCTATTTATTTAGGCAGCAGAAAGTCTGTTTTCCCACATTATGCTACATTGACTGTGTTACAAGAACTGAAAACAGACATAACCCAGAACTATTTCACTATCGACTCATCCGGTCTTATTCTCATCGATTGCTGTTTACATTTGGATAATGTAGGTCTTAGAGACAGCCTTGAACTCAGGATAATGAACAAGTCAATTTAATAATAGTATTAAGACTATGTTTTTCCACATTAGTCTTATATATGTTTAATTGCTTGGAATTTGTATGTGGGGAACATTGCTCACCTAAGGGAGAGAGAATGAACGGTGCGTTTGAGGTTACCTTACCTTCAGGTTACCTTGAGGTGCTTCCGGGGCTTAGCGTCCCCGCGGCCCGGTCGTCGACCAGGCCTCCTGGTTGCCGGACTGATCAACCAGGCTGTTGGACGCAACTGCTCGCAGCCTGACGTACGAGTCACAGCCTGGTTGATCAGGTATCCTTTGGAGGTGCTTATCCAGTTCTCTCTTGAACACTGTGAGGGGTCGGCCAGTTATGCCCCATATGTGTAGTGGAAGCGTGTTGAACAATCTCGGACATCTGATGTTGATAGAGTTCTCTCTCAGAGTACCAGTTGCACCTCTGTTTTTCAACGGGGGTATTCTGCACATCCTGCCATGTCTTCTGGTCTCATGTGATGTTATTTCTGTGTGCAGGTTTGGGACCAGCCCCTCTAACATTTTCCACGTGTAAATTATTATGTACCTCTCCCGCCTGCGCTCAAGGGAGTACAGTTTTAGGCTCTTTAGTCGGTCCCAATAGTTTAGATGTTTTACTGAGTGGATTCTAGCAGTAAAGGATCTCTGCACGCTCTCCAGGTCAGTAATTTCTCCAGCTTTGAAAGGTGCTGTCATTGTGCAGCAGTACTCCACTCTAGAGAGCACAAGCGTTTTGAAAAGTATCATCATCGGTATAGCATCTCTAGTGTGAAAAGTTCTTGTTATCCAACCTGTCATTTTTCTTGCAGTTGTGACGGCTACTTTATTGTGTTCTTTAAAGGTAAGGTCTTCCGACATGAGTACACCCAGATCCTTTACATTGCCTTTTCGTTCTATGTTATGATTTGCCTGAGTTTTGTACGTGGTTTCCGTTTTTATATTTTCATTTTTTCCATAGCGCATGAGCTGGAACTTATCTTCGTTAAACACCATATTATTTTCTGTAGCCCATAGAAAGACCTGATCATCATCTGACTGGAGGTTCGCCGTGTCCTCTATGTTGCCTACTCTCATGAAGATCCTAGTGTCATCTGCAAAGGATGACACAGTGCTATAGGTTGTGTTCTAGTCTATGTCCAAAATGAGGATGAGAAAAAGTACTGGAGCAAGCACAGTACCCTGGGGGACTGAGCTCTTCACGGTTGATGGGCTGGATTTTATTTTGTTGACTATTACACATTGGGTTCTGTTGGTCAGGAAATTGTAGATCCATCTGCCTATTTTTCCGGTAATTCCTTTTGAACGCATTTTATGTGCAATAACACCATGGTCACATTTATCAAAAGCTTTTGCGAAATCTGTGTAAATTACATCCGCGTTATGTTTGTCTTCCATAGCATCTAATGCCATATCATAGTCGTCCAGCAACTGCGACAGGCAAGAGCGCCCTGTTCTGAAACCATGTTGTCCGGGGTTATGGAGTTGCTGTGATTCCATGTATTTTGTGATTTTACTTCTTAGCACTCTCTCAAAAATTTTTATGATGTGCGATGTTAGCGCTATCGGTCTGTAATTTTTTGCCTCTGCCTTATTTCCTCCTTTATGGAGTGGTGCTATCTCTGCTGTTTTTAGTATATCAGGAATAACGCCAGTATCTAGGCTTTGTCTCCACAGAATGTGGAGGGCCTGTGATAGTGTTTTTTTTACAGTTCTTTATGAATATGGAGTTCCAAGAATCCGGGCCTGGTGCAGAGTGCATAGGCATACTGTTTATGGCTTCTTCAAAATCCAGTGGGGATAGGGTGACGTCTGATATATGATTTGATGTTGGTATCGTATCCATGAAAAATTCATTTGGGTTATCAATCTTTAGTGTGTTTAATGGCTCGCTGAAAACAGAGTCGTACTGCGTCCTCAGTAGCTCGCTCATTTCTTTGTTGTCATCGGTGAAAGTTCCATCTCCCTTTCGCAGGGCCCGATACTAGATGTGGTTTTTGATCTTGATTTTGCATAGGAGAAAAAATATTTCGGATTTCTTTCTATTTCACTGATGACCTTTTGCTCTCTTTGCCTCTCCTGGGTTTTGTATGATTCTTGTAGCTTGAGTTCAATTGTTTCTATTTCTCTACCTAACCTTCTTATATAGCGAGGATTGACCGCGATGTGTATGTATGTTTGTTTGTTTGTTTTACCATAGTGAATATGAAGCTACATTATGTTATGTCTACCAGTTGTTGAATAAACGCTACGTTACGTTACGTGATACAAGAACTAAACAAGCTTGTGCTAATATTTTATTGTGTTTGGAATGTAAGGGCTAAACACGGTTCACATTTCAATATTCAGACATCGGACAGAAAGTTGCTCGTTACTCTTAAAATGATATTTGGGCAAAGAACGATGTTACCATGTTGGTCACGTTACATTAATGATATTTGGGCAAAGAACGATGTCATCATGTTGGTCATGTTACGTTACAAGGTTATAAGGGTGAGAGTGATGGGGACTCGAAAATTTATATTAGTCTTCCATCCTCTGGTGAGCTGTCAGTCTAAGTGAAATGAAAAAAGATATGTGAACAGCGGTGGCAGGAGAAAGGAATTGATGTTACTTTTCCCCCTAACTATTAAATGATCTGAATAGAGAGAGAAAGAGAGAGAGTAACCATTGACTGCTATGTGTATCCCATGCAGTTGTGTTTACAAAAAAATTATGATTTGTTATAATATTAAGATTAAAGACCACCTTATGACTCTCGCTACTCTTAAAAAATTGCTGTTTGAGCAAAGAATGATGTTATAATGTTGGTCACGTTGCGATACAAGGTTACACATATGATCAGAAATAATGCTAAAGGCTTTGCACAGAAAACCGATGTGGGGGAGGGTGGGGTGATGGTTGATGGTAAGGGGGAGGAGGGGCTGGGGGGAGGGGGTCTGTTGGAGCGTGGGTTATGTGAGCGGTGTTGTCTTATTTAGCCCAGTTGTGTGTCGGATTCCCAAGAGGAGAGCCGCCCACAAATGCTCTCTCCCGCCCAGGCCTGCATTTGGAATTTGTATGTTCAGGTCATGGCTCACCTTTGAGAAAGAACAATGACACACTCAATGCTATGTCCCAGTGTGTCAGGAGAGAGAGAGAGAGAGAGAGAGAGAGAGAGAGAGAGAGAGAGAGAGAGAGAGAGAGAGAGAGAGAGAGAGAGAGAGAGAGAGAGAGAGAGAGAGAGAGAGAGAGAGAGAGAGAGAGAGAGAGAGAGAGAGAGAGACAGACAGAGAGAGACAGAGAGAGACAGAGAGACAGAGAGAGACAGAGAGAGAGAGATGGTACACCCCATTGCTGTCACTCCCCCCAGTGTGAGGGGGATGGTATGTGGAACTGGTGGGGCCTGCTGACAGTAGCTACATCTCCCTTTCCTTACGAAACCACAGTGGGTAAGGGAACCCCGCGGCACTTCCGCCCGTGTAGGAGAAAGTAATGGCAGTCATTGCGCACCCAATATGGTTGCTTGTGTGAGAAAAAATTGAAATATTCAGCAAAGAATGTTATAAAAGGCGCATATATTCTCTCTTTCACTAGCGAGAAAACACAAACATTCTGGCTGAGGTGTGTGCTGACAAAACTCTCAAAGCAGTCTTCCAGACCCATGGAGTGTGAAATTACCCATGATAGATGCCGCTTGTCCCCTGACAAGGGGAGCTGAGGGGGTTGGGCGGGGAAGGGGAAAATATATCTCAAACACCTACTGGAAATACTCTTCATTTAGCCACTGAATGGTGGACAGTACACACCCCTCTGTAGACTATGATAAACGATTAAGGCTAATGGACCACATCCGTCCTGGTGTAGCTCCAACACCTCCTGCTCTGTCACCTATACACACCCCTGTGCTTTGTTACATAAAACAGACCTTCTCCGCCAACTGCTACCTCCTCTCATTCTCCCCACCCTCCTCGACACTTCCTGCCGTGTAAGGCATAACTATTCTCCTCATGGATCATCACCAAACACAGCTGCATAGCTCGAAGAAAATAATGGCCGTCAAAAACCGCAAACCCATTCCACCCTCGCTTCTCAACCACAATGACCCTCCAACCCTCTCCTGCCAAGGGAAAGCTCCCCTCACCTCTCCCCCACCTTATCAACATATCCACCTATGTTGGGACCCCTCACACCTCCACACACCCTCTACATAGCATTACTTAGACTCATCTATTAATCAAACTATTTATCTCTACACAGGATTTACTCGACGGCAAACACCCATACATATTCATCTACTCTTATCCACATCTGGTTGATACCTGGTTGATGGGGTTCTGGGAGTTCTTCTACTCCCCAAGCCCGGCCCGAGGCCAGGCTCGACTTGTGAGAGTTTGGTCCACCAGGCTGTTACTTGGAGCGGCCCGCAGGCCCACATACCCACCACAGCCCGGTTGGTCCGGCACTCCTTGGAGGAATAAATCTAGTTTCCTCTTGAAAATGTCCACGGTTGTTCCGGCAATATTTCTTATGCTTGCTGGGAGGACGTTGAACAACCGCGGACCTCTGATGTTTATACAGTGTTCTCTGATTGTGCCTATGGCACCTCTGCTCTTCATTGGTTCTATTCTACATTTTCTTCCATGTCGTTCACTCCAGTACGTTGTTATTTTACTGTGTAGATTTGGTACTTGGCCCTCCAGTATCTTCCAGGTGTATATTATTTGATATCTCTCTCGTCTTCTTTCGAGTGAGTACATTTGGAGGGCTTTGAGACGATCCCAATAATTTAGGTGCTTTATTGCATCTATGCGTGCCGTATATGTTCTCTGTATTCCCTCTATTTCAGCAATCTCTCCTGCTCTGAAGGGGGAAGTGAGTACTGAGCAGTACTCAAGACGGGACAACACAAGTGACTTGAAGAGTACAACCATTGTGATGGGATCCCTGGATTTGAAAGTTCTCGTAATCCATCCTATCATTTTTCTGGCTGTCGCAATATTTGCTTGGTTATGCTCCTTAAACGTTAGGTCGTCAGACATTATTATTCCCAAATCCTTTACATGCTGTTTTCCTACTATGGGTACATTTGATTGTGTTTTGTACTCTGTGTTATGTTTAAGGTCCTCATTTTTACCGTACCTGAGTACCTGGAATTTATCACTGTTAAACATCATGTTATTTTCTGATGCCCAATCGAAAACTTTATTAATATCAGCTTGAAGTTTTTCAATGTCCTCAGCCGAGGTAATTTTCATACTGATTTTTGTGTCATCTGCAAAGGATGATACGAAGCTGTGACTTGTATTTTTGTCTATATCTGATATGAGAATAAGGAAAAGCAGCGGTGCAAGGACTGTACCCTGAGGTACAGAGCTTTTCACTGCACTTGGACTAGATTTTATATGGTTGACAGTTACTCGCTGAGTCCTGTTTGACAGAAAACTGAGTATCCAGCGCCCTACTTTACCGGTTATTCCCATTGACTTCATTTTGTGTGCTATCACGCCATGGTCACATTTATCGAAAGCCTTTGCGAAGTCCGTGTATATCACATCAGCATTCTGTTTCTCTTCTAATGCCTCAGTGACTTTGTCGTAGTGCTCAAGTAGCTGTGAGAGGCACGATCTTCCCGCTCGAAATCCATGTTGGCCTGGGTTGTGTAGGTCATTGGTCTCCATGAAATTGGTGACCTGACTCCTAATCACTCTCTCAAATACTTTTATATACATATTATATATAATATAATACATATTCTACTCTTCTCCTCATATTCCGTACTCTACCACATACACCACATGCTCTCTTACCCCCACACAACATGACCCTCCATCATCCCAGACCGCGTAACCAAACACCGGACGCTCACATGCATCTGACATGCGACAACATCCGAGAAAATTCACCTACAACACTATGTGGCTACATACCTTTGCCCCATCTAGACAGCTGGCTATAATAGGACCATCTACCCAGATGGTGCGCACATTTCTAGTCACATATTTCACTACTAGATATAGCTGAAAAACAACACCAGGTTGTTATCATCTGTGACAGGGACGGAAGGCTATATTATCATATGTGACAGGGACGGAAGGCTATATTACCATGTGTGACAGGGACGGAGAGCTATATAACCATCTGTGAAAGTGACGGAGGGCTATATTACCAATATGTGACAGGGACGGAGGGCTATATTACCAATATGTGACAGGGACGGAGGGCTATATTACCAATATGTGACAGGGACGGAGGGCTATATTACCATCTGTGACAGGGACGGAGGGCTACATTACCATCTGTGACAGGGACGGAGAGCTACATTACCATCTGTGACAGGGACGGTGGGCTATATTACCATCTGTGACAGGGACGGAGGGCTACATTACCATCTGTGACAGGGACGGAGGCGGTGCACCAGCTGACGCAGCCCTTGCCTCAGACGCTGCGTCTGGCCGCCACAAACAGGTACCAACAGGATGATCACCGCTGGGCGCTCTGGTCCACCTTCAGCGTCGCCAGTGAGAGTACCGGGTGAGTCTAGCTCCTTCCCTCTGTTGTTTTTGTTGCGGTTGTTGCCACTGTTGTTACTGTTGGTGGTGATGCTGTTGTTACCGTTGCTGGTGCTGCTGTTGTTACTGTTGATTATGTTGTTATTGTTGCTGGTGCTACTGTTGTTATTGGTGCTGGTGCTGCTGTTGTTATTGGTGCTGGTGCTGCTGTTGTTATTTGTGCTGGTACTGCTATTGTTACTGTTGATTCTGTTGTTAATGTTGATGTTGTTACTGTTACTGGTGTTTTTGTTGTTTCTGTTGATGGTGTTTCTGTTGTTACTGTTGCTTATGCTGCTGTTACTGTTGCTAGAGCTGCTGTTGTTACGATTGCTGTTGTTGCTGTTGTTGTAACTGTTGCTGGTGTTTCTATTGTTTCTCTTGATTGTACTGCTGTTTCTGTTGCTGGTGCTGCTGTTGGTAATGATGCTGGTATTGCTTTTGTTACTGTTACTATTGCTGCTGTTCTTAATGTTACTGGTGCTGCTGTTGTTACTGTTGCTGGTGCTGCTGTTGTTACTGTTGCTGTTGCTACTGTTGCTGGTGCTGCTGTTGTTACTGTTGCTGGTGCTGCTGTTGTTACTGTTGCTGGTGCTGCTGTTGTTACTGTTGCTGCTGTTGTTATTAATACTGGTGCTGCTGTTTTTATTGATACTGGTGCTGCTGTTGTTATGGTTGCTGCTGTTGTTACTGTTGCTGCTGTAGTTACTGTTGCTGTTGTTGATATTAATACTGGTGCTGCTGTTGTTAATGTTGCTGTTGTTATTAATATTGGTGCTGCTATTGTAACTGTTACTGTTGCTGCTGTTGTTATTGATACTGGTGCTGCTGTTGTCATTGATACTGGTGCTGCTGTTGTTACTGTTGTTGCTGCTGCTGTTGCTGCCGGTGTTGTTGATAGTGTTGTAAGTGCTGCTGTTATTACTGTTGCTGGCGCTGTTGTTGTTACTGTTACTGGCGCTGCTGCTGTTACTGTTGCTGCTATTGTTACTGTTACTGGTACTATTGATGTTGCTGGTGCTGCTGCTGTTACTGTTGCTGGTGCTGCTGTTGTTACTGTTGTTGCTGTTGTTACTGTTGCTGGTGCTGCTGTTGTTACTGTAACTGGTACTATTGATGTTGCTGGTGCTGCTGTTGTTACTGTTACTGGCACTACTGTTGTTACTGTTGTTGCTGTTGTTACTGTTGCTGGTGCTGCTGTTGTTACTGTTACTGGTGCTGCTGATGTTGCTGGTGCTGCTGTTGTTACTGTTACTGGCGCTACTGTTGTTACTTTTGTTGCTGTTGATACTGTTGCTGGTGCTGCTGTTGTTACTGTTACTGGTGCTGCTGATGTTGCTGGTACTGCTGTTGTTACTGTTACTGGCGCTACTGTTGTTACTGTTGTTGCTGTTGTTTCTGTTGCTGGTGCTGCTGTTGTTACTGTTACTGGTGCTGCTGATGTTGCTGGTGCTGCTGTTGTTACTGTTACTGGTGCTGCTGATGTTGCTGTTGCTACTGTTGCTGGCGCGACAGTTAAAACTGTTACTGGTGCTGCTGATGTTGCTGGTGCTACTGTTAGAACATAAGAACAAAGGCAACTGCAGAAGGCCTATTGGCCCATACGAGGCAGCTCCTATTTATAACCACTCAATCCCACTCATATACATGTCCAACCCGCGCTTGAAACAATCGAGGGACCCCACCTCCACCATGTTACGCGGTAATTGGTTCCAGAAATCAACAACCCTGTTACCGAACCAGTATTTACCCAAGTCTTTCCTAAATCTAAATTTATCCAATTTATACCCATTGTTTCGTGTTCTGTCTTGTGTTGATACTTTTATTACCCTATTAATATCCCCTTTGTTATGTACATTCATCCACTTGTAAACCTCTATCAAGTCACCCCTATCTCTTCGCCTTTCCAGTGAATGCAATTTAAGCTTTGTTAATATTACTTCATATGAAAGATTTCTAATTTGGGGAATATAACCTATTTAAGAATATTCTAACCAAAGCCCAGGAATGTAGTATACCATACAAATTGAATAGGTCGAATACTAATGACCCAAAGTGGATAACAAATAATTTAAAGAACCTTATAGGTAAAAAGAGAGCTTGGTACAAAAGGATTAAGAATGGGGAAGTCAGGTTAGAACAGGAATTCATACAACTGGTTAGAAATGTTAAAAAAGAGATTTGGAAAGCAAAAAGAAACTATGAAGTTCGCATAGCAGTGCAAGCGAAGACAAATCCTAAAGGGTTTTTTCAGTTATATAGTACTAAGACTAGAGAAGGAGAAAGGTCCATTAAAAACTGAGACAGGTCAAATAACAGATAGTGATTAAGAGATGAGTAGTATTTTTAATAAATATTTTGTATCTGTATTTACTAAAGAGGAACTTAACAATATGCCTTCAGCCGAACAAGTCTATGTGGGTGAGGACGAGGACAGGTTGACGAGTTTAACAGTTACCAGGGAGGATGTTCTTAAACAAATAGTAAAACTCAAACCAAACAAATCCCCAGAGCCGGATGAAGTGTTTGCCAGAGTGCTTAAAGAATGCAAAGAGGAGCTTTGTGACCCACTGTCAACCATATTTAATAAATCAATAGAGTCAGGCAGAGTGCCAGAGTTTTGGAAAGTTGCTAATGTGATACCAGTTTTTAAGAAAGGGGATCACTTGCGTCTAACTATCGACCAATTAGCCTAACGTCTATTGTGGGAAAGTTACTCGAATCTATAATAGCAAATAAAATTCGTCTTCATCTTGAAAAACATAAATTAATAATTGAGTCGCAACATGGTTTTACAAATGGCCGTTCATGTTTAACAAATTTGTTATCTTTTTATTCTAGCATTGTTGAGGCAGTTGATAGTGGTAAGGATTGCGATGTTGTGTACCTTGACTTTAGCAAAGCTTTTGATACAGTGCCACATGAAAGACTGATTAAAAAGATAGTCTCATGGTATTGGGGGTGCTATATTATGCTGGATTAGGGCATGGCTATACCAAAGGAAACAGAGAGTTAGTATAAATGGAGTCAAGTCAGAGTGGGAAAATGTTGTAAGTGGAGTGCCTCAGGGCGCTGTCCTGGGACCTCTGTTGTTTATAATATATATAAATGATTTTGATTCAGGTTTGAGTAGCAACATTTGCAAATTTGCCGATGATACGAAAATCGGTAGGGAAATTAATTCGGAGGAGGACTCACTATCACTTCAAGTTGATCTAGATAGGGTTTTGAAATGGTCGAAGGATTGGCAGATGCAGTTTAATGCTGATAAATGTAAAGTTCTGAGGTTAGGTAATGATGATAGGGTTACAAGACACGAGCTAGATGGTGTTGAGATTGCGAAGTCGAATTGCGAAAGGGATCTGGGAATTATGATTAGTAAGAATTTAAAACAAAAGGATCAATGCATGAATGTTCGTAATAAGGCGAATAGGACACTGGGATTTATTAATAGAAGCGTTAGTACCAAGACACCTGGTGTGGTTCTTAAGCTATATCTTCCTCTGGTTAGGCCCCATTTAGATAATGCAGTTCAGTTTTGGTCGCCGTATTATAGAATGGATATAAATTCACTTGAACGTGTCCAGCGTAGGATGACTAAGTTAATTCCCCAAATTAGAAATCTTTCATATGAAGAAAGATTAACAAAGCTAAAGTTGCATTCACTGGAAAGGCAAAGAGTTAGGGGTGACATGAAAGAGGTTTACAAGTGGGTGAATGGACATAACAAAGAGGATATTAATAGGGTATTTAAAGTATCAACACAAGACAGAACACGAAACAATGGGTATAAATTGGATAAGTTTAGATTTAGGAAAGACTTGGGTAAATACTGGTTCAGTAATAGGGTTGTTGATTTGTGGAACCAATTGCCGCGTAACATTGTGGAGGTGGGGTCCCTCGATTGTTTCAAGCATGGGTTGGACATGTATGTGAGTGGGATTGGGTGGTTATAAATAGGAGCTGCCTCGTATGGGCCAATAGGCCTTCTGCAGTTGCTTTTGTTCTTACGTTCTTAATCCTTTTGTACCAAGCTCTCTTTTTACCTATAAGGTTCTTCAAATTCTTTGTTATCTACTTTGGGTCATTAGTATTCGATCTATTCAATTTGTATGGTATACTACGTTCCTGTGCTTTGTTTAGAATATTCTTAAATAAGTTGTATATTGAATCCACATCGAAATCCCCATTTACGTCACCTATCGCTGGGTTCATGTCTCGCTCCAAGACCGGCCCCCACCCCATACCCAAGACTTTCCAATCAATTTGACCCAAAAAAATTTCTTAGGCTATTAAAATCAGCTTTTCGAAAATCTGGCACTTTAACAGAATTTTCTCCTACTGGTCTATTCCATTCTATGCTAAATCTGATTTCTTTGTGATCACTGTTCCCTAGCTCACTCCCTATTTCGATGTCATTAATTTATGTTTCCCTGTTAGTTAACACTAAATCTAAAATATTATTTTCCCGCGTTGGTTCCTTAATGTGTTGCATAAGAAAGCAATCGTCAATTAATTCTAGAAAATCTTCTGCTTCACTATTCCCTGCTGTTTTGTTCAACCAGTTTATTCCACTAAAATTAAAGTCACCCATGACGTAAATACTGTTAGATCTAGATGCTCTAGATATTTCATCCCATAGATGCTTTGCTTCCATTCTGTCTAAATTTTGTGGCCTATATATAACTCCTATTATAATATTATTTGCTTTTTCGTATAAATCTATCCAAATAGTTTCTGTGTGTGGCGTTAGGCTAATTGGTCGATAGTTAGACGCAAGTGATCTATCTCCTTTCTTAAAAACTGGTATCACATTAGCAACTTTCCAAAACTCTGGCACTCTGCCTGACTCTATTGATTTATTAAATATGGTTGACAGTGGGTCACAAAGCTCCTCTTTGCATTATTTAAGCACTCTGGCAAACACTTCATCCGGCCCTGGGGATTTGTTTGGTTTGAGTTTTACTATTTGATTAAGAACATCCTCCCTGGTAACTGTTAAACTCGTCAACCTGTCCTCGTCCCCACCCACATAGACTTGTTCGGCTGAAGGCATATTGTTAAGTTCCTCTTTAGTAAATACAGATACAAAATATTTATTAAAAATACTACTCATCTCTTCATCACTATCTGTTATTTGACCTGTCTCAGTTTTTAATGGACCTATCCTTTCCCTAGTCTTAGTACTATATAACTGAAAAAACCCTTTAGGATTTGTCTTTGCTTGCCCTGCTATGCGAACTTCATAGTTTCTTTTTGCTTTCCTTACCTCTTTTTTAACATTTCTAACCAGTTGTACGAATTCCTGTTCTAATGTGACCTCCCCATTTTTAATGCAGGGGGTAATGATGTTGGACGAGTTAGGAGTGAGTAACTAATGCAGAGATTCAGGACAGCCATTGAATTAGTTAGGACCAAGGGAGGAATCCCGATCATATGTGGCATTCTTCCAAGAAAGGGAGTGGGAAATGAATGGATGTCAAGGGCACTTCAGAGGAGCGGTCTTCCTCTGGATTGGGCCAAGGGCCTGCTTGATGCCGTCATACATTCCCCTTACATTGCCTGTATCCGCTGCAGTCTGTATCTGGGAACAGAGCTGGAGCCAATAGTTGTTGGCACATCGCCTGGCGTTCTGCTGCACTTTGCAGCGGACGGCCCAAAGGATCTGTAAGTTGCGCTGACTTGGGCAGGCTTTGTAGGCTGCCAAGGCGTTTCTCTTCTCCTCGATGACAGGTGTCATCTCTTCCGAGTGAGCCTCGAACCATTGTGCCGACCTGCTGGCCTACTTGCCAAAGGTGGAAATGGCAGCGTTGAACACAGCATCTCTGAAGTGCTCCCATCTTTTACAGACAGTGACCCCAGCTGGGCCAGGGCGAGCTTCCTCGAGCACGCGTGCAAAATCTTCCACCTTGTCCTGGTTGCGTTTCTTGGTAGTGTCGATGCGAGGTCTGCCCTCCTTTTTCGAGTGATGAATCTTCTTTGGTTGCATCTTGACCCTGCTACATACCAGGGAGTGGTCGGTGTCACAGACAGCACTCTGGTAGCTACGCGTAATCTTGACGCTGGGTAGACTTGCACGCCTGGTAAGAATCAGGTCAAGCTGGTGCCAGTGCTTGGATCTGGGGTGTCTCCAAGATACTCGGTGTTGAGGCTTTGTGCCGAAGAACGTGTTGGTGACACAAAGACCATGAAGGCAGCAGAGTTCTAGCAGACGTTGCCCTGTTCTCATTCATCCTCCCTATGCCGAATTGACCCACACAAGTGGGCCAAATGTTGTGCTCGGCACCCACTCTGGCGTTGAAGTCGCCGAGGATGAACAGTGGCTCCTATACAGGGATTCTCGCTATGACTCTGTTGAGGTCATCGTAGAATTTTTCCTTTGTCTCTGCTGGAGAAGTCAGGGTTGGTGCATATGCACTAATTACATTGACTGGTCCTGTTTGGGAGTGCAGTTGCAGAGACAGAATTCGTTTGGTTTCCCCCATCGGTGGCATAATGTCCCAACAGTGCATTCCTGACGGCAAATCCCACACGATTTTCTCTGGTCTCATCAAGTGGTTTTCCTTGCCAGAAGAAAGAGAAGGTCCTCTCTCTAACAGATCCTGATCCTGGGAGCCTGGTCTCTTGGAGAGCAACAATATCCATCTGCAGTTTGCTCAGCTCCCTATCAATGATTGCTGTTTTTCGGGCGTCATTGATTTCTTGCAGGTCGTCAGAGAAACTTGGTGTCAGTGTCCTGACGTTCCATGTGCCCAGCTTTAGGGCAGTTGATATTTTCTTCTTTGGTTTGGTATTGCTTGGTGCAAAGTTGTCGGGCCGCTTGTCGGTTTTCACCCTAAACCCCACGCACCCAGTGAGGTTAACGGACCGTGGCGAGGCAACATCTTATTGGCTGGGGTTTGCCCAACTTGAGGTGGGCGGTAGCTGCCCAGTGGGGCGCGATCACCCCTCCCACCGTCGGAAGCAACCCCTGGCGTCACACTCTTCGCCAATCGAGCAGAAGACTTAAAACCGGTAGACTGTCGCTTCTCGTGTTGGTTCGATGCTGTGAGGCGAAGCTGGAGTGTCCTCTCCAGGGCACAAAGCCTGGGTAGGTAGATATGGAGGAGAAGCTGTTATCCATGCAGCAGGTCCCCCCTCTCCACGTTGCTGAAATTATCCAATAGAAAGGCAAATGCCAATACACATGGTTCCAGCAACGTCGCTGGAGCTGCCAGAACGAGGTCGACGTCAACAACGAACTGCCTTAGGGGCTCCAACTCCGGATTTTTCCTCGAGGTTGACTCCTGAAGACTTTCCCAAAAAAGAAGTATGGCCGCAAGGCAGCGGAGGTTTAAAATCAGGGTTTTCCTTTCCCTAGATAGGCTGCCTTCCCAGACTATCGAGTTCCATCTACCCGGAGCAGCTGGTTTTAAGGCGCCAGAGGCACGCCCTCGCCCCGCCCCAAATATATACGTATATATATATATATATATATATATATATATATATATATATATATATATATATATATATATATATATATATATATATATATATATATATATATATATATATATATATATATATATATATATATATATTGTGAATATAATCTCCTTCAAGAGATTGAGCCTGCTCTTCCTCCAAATTACGTCACTACAAATATATATATATATATATATATATATATATATATATATATATATATATATTTGTAGTGACGTAATTTGGAGGAAGAGCAGGCTCAATCTCTTGAAGGAGATTATATTCACAATATATATATATATATATATATATATATATATGTCGTACCTAGTAGCCAGAACTCACTTCTCAGCCTACTATTCAAGGCCCGATTTGCCTAATAAGCCAAGTTTTCCTGAATTAATATATTTACTATAATGTTTTTCTTATGAAATGATAAAGCAACCCTTTTCTCTATGTATGAGGTCAATTTTTTTTTATTGGAGTTAAAATTAACGAAGATATATGACCGAACCTAACCAACCCTACCTAACCTAACCTAACCTATATTTATAGGTAAGGTTAGGTTAGGTAGCCAAAAAAAGCTAGGTTAGGTTAGGTTAGGTAGGTTAGGTAGACAAAAAAACACTAATTCATGAAAACTTGGCTTATTAGGCAAATCGGGCCTTGAATAGTAGGCTGAGAAGTGCGTTCTGGCTATTAGGTACGACATATATATATATATATATATATATATATATATATAACTGAAAACTCACACCCCAGAAGTGACTCGAACCCATACTCCCACAACTGGTATGTACAGGGACGCCTTAATCCGCTTGACCATCACGACCGGACAATAAGGAAGTGATAGCCGAGGCTATATGAACCACTTCCCCGCCGGCACTCGGATGGTAATCTTGGGCATAGCATTTTATCAAATCACCTCATTCTTTGGGGCACACGTGAGGAACACAAATGCAAACAAGCCTGAATGGTCCCCAGGACTATATACAACTGAAAACTCACACCCCAGAAGTGACTCGAACCCATACTCCCACAACTGGTATGTACAGGGACGCCTTAATCCGAACTTAGGGACGAGTTTTCAGTTGTATATAGTCCTGGGGACCATTCAGGCTTGTTTGCATTTGTGTTCCTCACGTGTGCCCCAAAGAATGAGGTGATTTGATAAAATGCTATGCCCAAGATTACCATCCGAGTGCCGGCGGGGAAGTGGTTCATATAGCCTCGGCTATCACTTCCTTATTGTCCGGTCGTGATGGTCAAGCGGATTAAGGCGTCCCTGTACATACCAGTTGTGGGAGTATGGGTTCGAGTCACTTCTGGGGTGTGAGTTTTCAGTTGTATATAGTCCTGGGGACCATTCAGGCTTGTTTGCATTTGTGTTCCTCACGTGTGCCCCAAAGAATGAGGTGATTTGATAAAATGCTATGCCCAAGATTACCATCCGAGTGCCGGCGGGGAAGTGGTTCATATAGCCTCGGCTATCACTTCCTTATTGTCCGGTCGTGATGGTCAAGCGGATTAAGGCGTCCCTGTACATACCAGTTGTGGGAGTATGGGTTCGAGTCACTTCTGGGGTGTGAGTTTTCAGTTGTATATAGTCCTGGGGACCATTCAGGCTTGTTTGCATATATATATATATATATATATATATATATATATATATATATATATATATATATATATGTATATATATATATATATATATATATATATACATATATATATATATATATATATATATATATATATATATATATATATATATATATATATTGTGAATATAATCTCCTTCAAGAGATTGAGCCTGCTCTTCCTCCAAATTACGTCACAACAAATCTATATAAAACTACTATGGAAGAAATATCCAGCAACGACAACAACATCTCCAAGGTTTGCCAGAGCGCAAAACGTATGCAGCCAGGAACACCTGCTCCACCTCAAACCGCCAAACTACCTGTCTTGTCGCCTGCTCGTCGCTGATTGGCTGCGGGTTCAGCTGCAACTGCACTCCACCCACTATACTACTTGATGTCTGGGGCCGCCACGACCTCAGTCTTCAGAATATCCAGTGCTTTCGACAAGTTAACACGTCTCGTTGGTAGACTAAGCCCCAGGCTTACGTGTACTAAGAGAGGTGGCAGCTTAAAGCCAATATTCCAGCACCTATTTACTATGTTTGCCTTGCACTTGTTATTTTGCTCACTTGTCTTAACGTAACTTTTCATTTTGCCATTTGATTATTCTTATTACTTTGATTGATTTTATTATACGAATTTGTATGTTCATTTTATTCATGTTTTGCTTTCTTTAACGTAATTAAAATTTCATTGTTAAAATTTACTTGTGTTTTGTGTGTCTTCTCCTTACCTTACCACAGACGAAGTTCCAGATTTTCTATTTTTTTTATTCTATGTGACGAGGCCATACCCCTAGCTTTGAACAGCCGAACACCAACGCGTTACCGTCACAAAATATATATATATATATATATATATATATATATATATATATATATATATATATATATATATATATATATATATATAGGTAGATATGGAGGAGAAGCTGTTATCCATGCAGCAGGTCCCCCCTCTCCACGTTGCTGAAATTATCCAATAGAAAGGCAAATGCCAATACACATGGATATATATATATATATATATATATATATATATATATATATATATATATATATATATATATATATATATATATATATATAACTGAAAACTCACACCCCAGAAGTGTATATATATATATATATATATATATATATATATATATATATATATATATATAGGTAGATATGGAGGAGAAGCTGTTATCCATGCAGCAGGTCCCCCCTCTCCACGTTGCTGAAATTATCCAATAGAAAGGCAAATGCCAATACACATGGATATATATATATATATATATATATATATATATATATATATATATATATATATATATATATATATATATATATATATATATATATATAACTGAAAACTCACACCCCAGAAGTGACTCGAACCCATACTCCCAGGAGCAACGCAACTGGTATGTACAAGACGCCTTAATCCACTTGACCATCACGACCGGACATAATGAGGTGATAGCCGAGGCTATTTGAACCACCCCACCGCCGGCACTCGGATAGTAATCTTGGGCATAGCATTTTACCAAATCACCTCATTCTTTGGGGCACACGTGAGGAACACAAATGCGAACAAGCCTGAATGGTCCCCAGGACAATATGCAACTGAAAACTCACACCCCAGATGTGACTCGAACCCATACTCCCAGGAGCAACGCAACTGGTATGTACAAGACGCCTTAATCCACTTGACCATCACGACCGGACATAATGAGGTGATAGCCGAGGCTATTTGAACCACCCCACCGCCGGCACTCGGATAGTAATCTTGGGCATAGCATTTTACCAAATCACCTCATTCTTTGGGGCACACGTGAGGAACACAAATGCGAACAAGCCTGAATGGTCCCCAGGACAATATGCAACTGAAAACTCACACCCCAGAAGTGACTCGAACCCATACTCCCAGGAGTCTTGTACATACCAGTTGCGTTGCTCCTGGGAGTATGGGTTCGAGTCACTTCTGGGGTGTGAGTTTTCAGTTGCATATTGTCCTGGGGACCATTCAGGCTTGTTCGCATTTGTGTTCCTCACGTGTGCCCCAAAGAATGAGGTGATTTGGTAAAATGCTATGCCCAAGATTACTATCCGAGTTCCGGCGGTGGGGTGGTTCAAATAGCCTCGGCTATCACCTCATTATGTCCGGTCGTGATGGTCAAGTGGATTAAGGCGTCTTGTACATACCAGTTGCGTTGCTCCTGGGAGTATGGGTTCGAGTCACTTCTGGGGTGTGAGTTTTCAGTTGCATATTGTCCTGGGGACCATTCAGGCTTGTTCGCATATATATATATATATATATATATATATATATATATATATATATATATATATATATATATATATATATATATATATTTATATATATATGAAAATGCGAACAAGCCTGAATGGTCCCCAGGACTATATTTATATATATAACTGAAAACTTACACCCCAGAAGTGACTCGAACCCATACTCCCACAACTGGTATGTACAGGGACGCCTTAATCCGCTTGACCATCACGACCGGACAAAAGGAAGTGATAGCCGAGGCTATATGAACCACTTCCCCGCCGGCACTCGGATGGTAATCTTGGGCATAGCATTTTATCAAATCACCTCATTCTTTGGGGCACACGTGAGGAACACAAATGCAAACAAGCCTGAATGGTCCCCAGGACTATATACAACTGAAAACTCACACCCCAGAAGTGACTCGAACCCATACTCCCACAACTGGTATGTACAGGGACGCCTTAATCCGCTTGACCATCACGACCGGACAAAAGGAAGTGATAGCCGAGGCTATATGAACCACTTCCCCGCCGGCACTCGGATGGTAATCTTGGGCATAGCATTTTATCAAATCACCTCATTCTTTGGGGCACACGTGAGGAACACAAATGCAAACAAGCCTGAATGGTCCCCAGGACTATATACAACTGAAAACTCACACCCCAGAAGTGACTCGAACCCATACTCCCACAACTGGTATGTACAGGGACGCCTTAATCCGCTTGACCATCACGACCGGACAAAAGGAAGTGATAGCCGAGGCTATATGAACCACTTCCCCGCCGGCACTCGGATGGTAATCTTGGGCATAGCATTTTATCAAATCACCTCATTCTTTGGGGCACACGTGAGGAACACAAATGCAAACAAGCCTGAATGGTCCCCAGGACTATATACAACTGAAAACTCACACCCCAGAAGTGACTCGAACCCATACTCCCACAACTGGTATAAGGCGTCCCTGTACCCTGAGTTTCTCATGAGTAGGCTCTCTCCAGACACAAAACAGAACGCTTTAAAAGAGACTAACGTCGTCTATGCCTTCAAATGCCCTCTTGGGGAATGTAAGCTCCAAAAAACCCAGTATATAGGCAAGACAACAACATCTCTTTCTAGGCGTTTAACGATGCATAAGCAACAGGGCTCCATTAAGGAACATATAATCTCTTCCCACAACCAAACCATCGCCAGAGAAATCCTAGTAAACAACACAGAAATCATCGATAGATACAGCGATAGCAGGCGGCTTGACGTTTGCGAGGCACTACACATCAAGAAGTCAACACCAGCAATCAACAGCCAATTATTGCACAACTATATTCTACCCACCTCAAGATTCCGCTCCAATATAGAAGCATCAAGAAATATGGACCAATAGGATTTCTACAAACACTTCTATTCAATACCCATTGTTTAGTGTTCTGTCTTGTGTTGATGAAATTAATACCCTATTAATGCCACCTCTTGTTCTGTCTTGTGTTGATGAAATTAATACCCTATTAATGCCACCTCCTGTTCTGTCTTGTGTTGATGAAATTAATACCCTATTAATGCCACCTCTTGTTCTGTCTTGTGTTGATTAATGCCACATCACCCCTTCCACCTCACTCAAATGTAGATAAAAAATCGGAGATGCGTAAGTTCTATTCAGTTGTGTATTTGTAAACTAAAGTCTTTAAAAATGTAATAAGTTTTACGAAACG
Source organism: Procambarus clarkii (assembly GCF_040958095.1). Taxonomy (NCBI): domain Eukaryota; kingdom Metazoa; phylum Arthropoda; class Malacostraca; order Decapoda; family Cambaridae; genus Procambarus; species Procambarus clarkii. The sequence continues at coordinate 19,412,264 of NC_091170.1, forward strand.
CGCTCGTGTCGCGTCAGACTAGAAATAAAAAGGAATTTTGGAGAATTGATTTTTGATTTACCTCCAACAGTGAAAAGAAATGTACGATAGATTGAGAAAATTCGTGTTAGAATTATTAATCTTACTTTTTCGGTCATATTTAATAATATATGTCTACAGGAAAGACTGCTACCAAAATATACTAATATATATATATATATATATATATATATATATATATATATATATATATATATATATATATATATATATATATATATATATATATATATATATATATATATATATATATATATATATATATATAAATATATATATATATATATATATATATATATATATATATATATATATATATATATATATATATATATATATATATATGTCGTACCTAGTAGCCAGAATGCACTTCTCAGCCTACTATGCAAGGCCCGATTTGCCTAATAAGCCAAGTTTTCCTGAATTAATATATTTTCTCTATTTTTTTTTTGTTATGAAATGATAAAGCTACCCATTTCATTATGTATGAGGTCAATTTTTTTTATTGGAGTTAAAATTAACGTAGATATATGACCGAACCTAACCAACCCTACCTAACCTAACCTAACCTATCTTTATAGGTTAGTTTGGGTTAGGTAGCCGAAAAAGTTAGGTTAGGTTAGGTTAGGTAGGTTAGGTAGTCGAAAAACAATTAATTCATGAAAACTTGGCTTATTAGGCAAATCGGGCCTTGCATAGTAGGCTGAGAAGTGAGTTCTGGCTACTAGGTATATATATATATGTCGTACCTAGTAGCAAGAATGCACTTCTCGGCCTACTATGCAAGGCCCGATTTGCCTAATAAGCCAAGTTTTCCTGAATTATTATATTTTTTCTTATTTTTTTCTTATGAAATGATAAAGCTACCCATTTCATTATGTATGAGGTCAATTTTTTTTATTGGAGTTAAAATTAACGTAGATATATGACCGAACCTAACCAACCCTACCTAACCTAACCTAACCTATCTTTATAGGTTAGTTTGGGTTAGGTAGCCGAAAAAGTTAGGTTAGGTTAGGTTAGGTAGGTTAGGTAGTCGAAAAACAATTAATTCATGAAAACTTGGCTTATTAGGCAAATCGGGCCTTGCATAGTAGGCTGAGAAGTGCGTTCTGGCTACTAGGTACGACATATATATATATATATATATATATATATATATATATATATATATATATATATATATATATACATATATATATATATATAACTTTAGAACACTTTCCCACCAGGAGACTCGAACCCTAGCCAGCACAGAAGCCTTCCAGCAACTGGCATAACAGGTACGCCTTAACCCGCTCCACCACCTGCTCAGACCCTTAAAAGAGATGGTAATTTCGGAGTATTTAAATACCCCAAAGATCAACACCTCCCAAGAGCACCAGAGCAAGTGAGGGTGAGGGTGCTCTTGGGAGGTGTTGATCTTTGGGGTATTTAAATACTCCGAAATTACCATCTCTTTTAAGGGTCTGAGCAGGTGGTGGAGAGGGTTAAGGCGTACCTGTTATGCCAGTTGCTGGAAGGCTTCTGTGCTGGCTAGGGTTCGAGTCTCCTGGTGGGAAAGTGTTCTAAAGTTGTATACTTGACTCTCGTGTTTAGGAGAGTTGTGCCATATATATATATATGGCATATATATATGTCGTACCTAGTAGCCAGAACGCACTTCTCAGCCTACTATGCAAGGCCTAATTTGCCTAATAAGCCAAGTTTTCATGAATTAATTGTATTTCGACTACCTAACCTACCTAACCTAACCTAACCTAACTTTTTCGGCTACCTAACCTAACCTAGTCTATAAAGATAGGTTAGGTTAGGTTAGGTAGGGTTGGTTAGGTTCGGTCATATATCTACGTTAATTTTAACCCCAATAAAAAAAAATTGACCTCATACATAATGAAATGGGTAGCTTTAAAATTTCATAAGAACAAAATTAGAGAAACTATATTAATTCAGTAAAACTTGGCTTATTAGGCAAATCGGGCCTTGCATAGTAGGCTGAGAAGTGCGTTCTGGCTACTAGGTACGACATATATATATATATATATATATATATATATATATATATATATATATATATATATATATATAACTTTAGAACACTTTCCCACCAGGAGACTCGAACCCTAGCCAGCACAGAAGCCTTCCAGCAACTGGCATAACAGGTACGCCTTAACCCGCTCCACCACCTGCTCAGACCCTTAGCACTAGAGCAAGTGAGGGGTCATTTATACGTTTATTTCATCATGTCCCTGTTAATATGGGAAGACACAGTGTCTATGCTTAAGGCACAACTCTCCTAAACACGAGAGTCAAGTATACAACTTTAGAACACTTTCCCACCAGGAGACTCGAACCCTAGCCAGCACAGATGCCTTGCAGCAACTGGCATAACAGGTACGCCTTAACCCGCTCCACCACCTGCTCAGACCCTTAGCACTAGAGCAAGTGAGGGGTCATTTATACGTTTATTTCATCAAGTCCCTGTTAATATGGGAAGACACAGTGTCTATACGTATAAATGACCCCTCACTTGCTCTAGTGCTAAGGGTCTGAGCAGGTGGTGGAGCGGGTTAAGGCGTACCTGTTATGCCAGTTGCTGGAAGGCTTCTGTGCTGGCTAGGGTTCGAGTCTCCTGGTGGGAAAGTGTTCTAAAGTTGTATACTTGACTCTCGTGTTTAGGAGAGTTGTGCCTTAAGCATAGACACTGTGTCTTCCCATATTAACAGGGACATGATGAAATAAACGTATAAATGACCCCTCACTTGCTCTAGTGCTATGGGTCTGAGCAGGTGGTGGAGCGGGTTAAGGCGTACCTGTTATGCCAGTTGCTGGAAGGCTTCTGTGCTGGCTAGGGTTCGAGTCTCCTGGTGGGAAAGTGTTCTAAAGTTGTATACTTGACTCTCGTGTTTAGGAGAGTTGGGCATATATATATATATATATATATATATATATATATATATATATATATATATGTCGTACCTAGTAGCCAGAACGTACTTCTGAGCCTACTATGCAAGGCCCGATTTGCCTAATAAGCCAAGTTTTCATGAGTTAATTGTTTTTCGACTATCTAACCTACCTAACCTAACCTAACCTAACTTTTTCGGCTACCTAACCTAACCTAACCTATAAAGATAGGTTAGGTTAGGTTAGGTAGGGTTGGTTAGGTTCGGTCATATATCTACGTTAATTTTAACTCCAATAAAAAAAAATTGACCTCATACATAATGAAATGGGCAGCTTTATCATTTCATAAGAAAAAAAATTGAGAAAATATATTAATTCAGGAAAATTTGGCTTATTAGGCAAATCGGGCCTTGCATAGTAGGCTGAGAAGTGCGTTCTGGCTACTAGGTACGACATATATATATATATATATATATATATATATATATATATATATATATATATATATATATATATACATATGTCGTACCTAGTAGCCAGAACTCACTTCTCAGCCTACTATGCAAGGCCCAATTTGCCTAATAAGCCAAGTTTTCATGAATTAGTTGTTTTTCGACTACCTAACCTACCTAACCTAACCTAACCTAACTTTTTCGGCTACCTAACCGAACCTAACCTATAAAGATAGGTTAGGTTAGGTTAGGTAGGGTTGGTTAGGTTCGGTCATATATCTACGTTAATTTTAACTCCAATAACAAAAAATTGACCTCATACATAATGAAATGGATAGCTTTATCATTTCAAAAGAAAAAAAATAGAGAAAATATATTAATTCAGGAAAACTTGGCTTATTAGGCAAATCTGGCCATGCATAGTAGGCTGAGAAGTGCGTTCTGGCTACTAGGTACGACACATATATATATACATATATATATATATATATATATATATATATATATATATATATATATATATATATATATATATATATATATATACATATATATATATATATATATATATATATATATATATATGTCGTACCTAATAGCCAGAACGCACTTCTCAGCCTACTATTCAAGGCCCGATTTGCCTAATAAGCCAAGTTTTCATGAATTAATGTTTTTTCGTCTACCTAACCTACCTAACCTAACCTAACCTAGCTTTTTTTGGCTACCTAACCTAACCTTACCTATAAATATAGGTTAGGTTAGGTTAGGTAGGGTTGGTTAGGTTCGTTCATATATCTACGTTAATTTTAACTCCAATAAAAAAAAATTAACCTCATACATAGAGAAAAGGGTTGCTTTATCATTTCATAAGAAAAAAATTATAGTAAATATATTAATTCAGGAAAACTTGGCTTATTAGGCAAATCGGGCCTTGAATAGTAGGCTGAGAAGTGAGTTCTGGCTACTAGGTACGACATATATATATATATATATATATATATATATATATATATATATATATATATATATATATATATATATATATATATATATATATATATATATACGAACAAGCCTGAATGGTCCCCAGGACAATATGCAACTGAAAACTCACACCCCAGAAGTGACTCGAACCCATACTCCCAGAAGCAACGCAACTGGTATGTACAAGACGCCTTAATCCACTTGACCATCACGACCGGACAAAATGAGGTGATAGCCGAGGCTATTTGAACCACCCCACCGCCGGCACTCGGATAGTAATCTTGGGCATAGCATTTTACCAAATCACCTCATTCTTTGGGGCACACGTGAGGAACACAAATGCGAACAAGCCTGAATGGTCCCCAGGACAATATGCAACTGAAAACTCACACCCCAGAAGTGACTCGAACCCATACTCCCAGAAGCAACGCAACTGCGCAACCATTCAGGCTTGTTCGCATTTGTGTTCCTCACGTGTGCCCCAAAGAATGAGGTGATTTGGTAAAATGCTATGCCCAAGATTACTATCCGAGTGCCGGCGGTGGGGTGGTTCAAATAGCCTCGGCTATCACCTCATTTTGTCCGGTCGTGATGGTCAAGTGGATTAAGGCGTCTTGTACATACCAGTTGCGTTGCTTCTGGGAGTATGGGTTCGAGTCACTTCTGGGGTGTGAGTTTTCAGTTGCATATTGTCCTGGGGACCATTCAGGCTTGTTCGCATTTGTGTTCCTCACGTGTGCCCCAAAGAATGAGGTGATTTGGTAAAATGCTATGCCCAAGATTACTATCCGAGTGCCGGCAGTGGGGTGGTTCAAAAAGCCTCGGCTATCACCTCATTTTGTCCGGTCGTGATGGTCAAGTGGATTAAGGCGTCTTGTACATACCAGTTGCGTTGCTTCTGGGAGTATGGGTTCGAGTCACTTCTGGGGTGTGAGTTTTCAGTTGCATATTGTCCTGGGGACCATTCAGGCTTGTTCGCATTTGTGTTCCTCACGTGTGCCCCAAAGAATGAGGTGATTTGGTAAAATGCTATGCCCAAGATTACTATCCGAGTGCCGGCGGTGGGGTGGTTCAAATAGCCTCGGCTATCACCTCATTTTGGCCGGTCGTGATGGTCAAGTGGATTAAGGCGTCTTGTACATACTAGTTGCGTTGCTTCTGGGAGTATGGGTTCGAGTCACTTCTGGGGTGTGAGTTTTCAGTTGCATATTGTCCTGGGGACCATTCAGGCTTGTTCGCATTTGTGTTCCTCACGTGTGCCCCAAAGAATGAGGTGATTTGGTAAAATGCTATGCCCAAGATTACTATCCGAGTGCCGGCGGTGGGGTGGTTCAAATAGCCTCGGCTATCACCTCATTTTGTCCGGTCGTGATGGTCAAGTGGATTAAGGCGTCTTGTACATACCAGTTGCGTTGCTTCTGGGAGTAAGGGTTCGAGTCACTTCTGGGGTGTGAGTTTTCAGTTATATATATATATATATATATATATATATATATATATATATATATATATATATATATATATATATATATATATATTTATATATATATATATATATATATATATATATATATATATATATATATATGCGAACAAGCCTGAATGGTCCCCAGGACATTATGCAACTGAAAACTCACACCCCAGAAGTGACTCGAACCCATACTCCCAGGAGCAATGCAGCTGGTATGTACAAGACGCCTTAATCCACTTGACCATCACGACCGGACATAATGAGGTGATAGCCGAGGCTATTTGAACCACCCCACCGCCGGCACTCGGATAGTAATCTTGGGCATAGCATTTTACCAAATCACCTCATTCTTTGGGGCACACGTGAGGAACACAAATGCGAACATTTGTTCGCATTTGTCGTACCTAGTCGTATATATATATATATATATATATATATATATATATATATATATATATATATATATATTATTAAATATGACCGAAAAAGTAAGATTAATAATTCTAACACGAATTTTCTCAATCTTTCGTATATTTCTTTTCACTGTTGGAGGTAAATCAAAAATCAATTCTCCAAAATTCATTTTTATTTCTAGTCTGACGCGACACGAGCGCGTTTCGTAAATCTTATTACATTTTCAAAGACTTTTAGTTTACAAATACACAACTGAATAGAACTTACGCATCTCCGATTTTATATCTACATTTGAGTGAGGTGGATGGGGTGAGGTGGCATTAATAGGGTATTAATTTCATCAACACAAGACAGAACAAGAGGTGGCATTAATAGGGTATTTATTTCATCAACATATGAAATGTTGTTATATATATATATATATATATATATATATATATATATATATATATATATATATATATATATATATATATATATATATATATATATATATATAAATATATATATATATATATATATATATATATATATATATATATATATATATATATATATATATTAGTATATATATATATATATAACAACATTTCATATGTTGATGAAATTAATACCCTATTAATGCCACCTCTTGTTCTGTCTTGTGTTGATGAAATTAATACCCTATTAATGCCACCTCACCCCATCCACCTCACTCAAATGTAGATATAAAATCGGAGATGCGTAAGTTCTATTCAGTTGTGTATTTGTAAACTAAAAGTCTTTGAAAATGTAATAAGATGGGATATATATATATATATATATATATATATATATATATATATATATATATATATATATATATATATATATATATATATATATATATATATATTAGTATATTTTGGTAGCAATCTTTCCTGTAGACATATATTATTAAATATAACCGAAAAAGTAAGATTAATAATTCTAACACGAATTTTCTCAATCTTTCGTACATTTCTTTTCACTTTTGGTGGTAATTCAAAAATCAATTTCCCAAAATTCATTTTTATTTCTAGTCTGACGCGACACTTGAGCGCGTTTCGTAAAACTTATTACATTTTCAAAGACTTTAGTTTACACATACACAACTGAATAGAACTTACACATCTCCGATTTGTTTATATCTACATTTGAGTGAGGTGGATGGGGTGAGGTGGTATTTAATAAGGTATTAATTTCATCAACACAAGACAGAACACGAAACAATGGGTATTGAATAGAATTGATTGTAGAAAGCCTATTGGTCCATATTTCTTGATGCTTCTATATTGGAGCGGAGTCTTGAGGTGGGTAGAATATAGTTGTGCATTAATTGGCTGTTGATTGCTGGTGTTGACTTCTTGATGTGTAGTGCCTCGCAAACGTCAAGCCGCCTGCTATCGCTGATTTCTGTGTTGTTTACAGCCAATTAATGCAAACTATATTCTACCCACCTCAAGACTCCGCTCCAATATAGAAGCATCAAGAAATATGGACCAATAGGCTTTCTACAATCACTTCTATTCAATACCCATTGTTTCGTGTTCTGTCTTGTGTCGATGAAATTAATACCTTAATAAATACCACCTCACCCCATCCACCTCACTCAAATGTAGATATAAACAAATCGGAGATGTGTAAGTTCTATTCAGTTGTGTATGTTTAAACTAAAGTCTTTGAAAATGTAATAAGTTTTACGAATTGCGCTCAAGTGTCGCGTCAGACTAGAAAAAAAATGAATTTTGGAGAATTGATTTTTGAATTACCACCAACAGTGAAAAGAAATGTACGAAAGATTGAAAAAATTCGTGTTAGAATTATTAATCTTACAGTTTCGGTCATATTTAATAGTATATATATATATATATATATATATATATATATATATATATATATATATATATATATATATATATATATATATATATATATATATATATATATTGGTGTATACTGGCAGCAGGTTTTCTTTCAAACATGTTTCATTGAATATGACCGCATATTCTGTATTTATTATTTTCTGGTTTAGGGCTTCTATCCCTCTAACTATTTTCTTAGCATCAGGGCTTAATTGAAATAGGAGTTCTCCAAAACTCATTTTCGTACTTTTAAGGTGAAGAAAACATGTGATTTACTATAGAGTGTATTACACTTATTTGTATAATTTGCACGACGTTTCGAACCTCCATGGTTCATTCTCAAGTGAACAGATCTTACAATACTAGTTGATTTTATACCCGCATTAGGTCAGGTGATAATACAATGAAGGTGAAAACATGGGGGGATACATAAGGGATAAACATAGGGGCTGCAGAAGGCTTATTGGCCCATACGAGGCATCTCCTATCTAAACACAAAGATTAATCCAGTGTAATTGGCCTGTTATGTTGGACATTGTCTTCTGTGTTGGCATCGATATGTTCTTGTCTTGTCCTTACTCTCATGGTGGGTAGAGTAAATAGTTCCGTGATTTGGGTGTTCATGGTAGGTCGCTCGATTCTTATGTGAATTGCCTCAAGAATTTGTAATCTTCTTGAATCTTGGGTTTTGTCTATTATGCAAGTAATAGTTTTTATGCAAGTTTTGTCTATTTTGCATAATAGACAAAACCCAAGATTCAAGAAGATTACAAATTCTTGAGGCAATTCACATAAGAATAGAGCGACCTACCATGAACACCCAAATCACGGAACTATTTACTCTACCCACCATGAGAGTAAGGACAAGAAGTTCCTGTAAAATTGTCTAATAGGGGGTATAGGTGTTGTGTTAGTTGTCTCTTCAGAGGTTGCATGGCGTTTCACTTTCCTTCTTATGATGTCTTCGACGAAACCATTGGAGAAGCCGTTGTTGACTAGGACCTGCCTTACCCTACAGAGTTCTTCGTCGACTTGCTTCCATTCTGAGCTGTGGCTAAGAGCACGGTCGACATATGCGTTAACAACACTCCTCTTGTACCTGTCTGGGCAGTCGCTGTTGGCATTTAGGCACATTCCTATGTTTGTTTCCTTAGTGAAGACTGCAGTGTGGAAACCTCCGCCCTTTTCCATGACTGTTACATCTAGAAAGGGCAGCTTCCCATCTTTTTCCATCTCGTAAGTGAAACGCAGCACGGAACTCTGCTCAAATGCCTCCTTCAGCTCCTGCAGATGTCTGACATCAGGTACCTGTGTAAAAATGTCGTCAACATACCTGCAGTATATGGCCGGTTTCAAGTTCATGTCGACTAAGACTTTTTGCTCGATGGTACCCATGTACCATCGCAAACTTTTACATGGGTACCATCGAGCAAAAAGTCTTAGTCGACATGAACTTGAAACCGGCCATATACTGCAGGTATGTTGACATTTTTACACAGGTACCTGATGTCAGACATCTGCAGGAGCTGAAGGAGGCATTTGAGCAGAGTTCCGTGCTGCGTTTCACTTACGAGATGTAAAAAGATGGGAAGCTGTCCTTTCTAGATGTAACAGTCATGGAAAGGAGCGGAGGTTTCCACACTGCAGTCTACACTAAGGAAACAAACATAGGAATGTGCCTAAATGCCAACAGCGACTGCCCAGACAGGTACAAGAGGAGTGTTGTTAACGCATATGTCGACCGTGCTCTTAGCCACAGCTCAGAATGGAAGCAAGTCGACGAAGAACTCTGTAGGGTAAGGCAGGTCCTAGTCAACAACGGCTTCTCCAATGGTTTCGTCGAAGACATCATAAGAAGGAAAGTGAAACGCCATGCAACCTCTGAAGAGACAACTAACACAACACCTATACCCCCTATTAGACTATTTTACAGGAACTTCTTTTCCACAGCTCATAAAACAGAGGAAAGGGTCCTGAAAGATATTGTTAATAGAAACGTTATCCCTACAGACAAAAATCAGAGGATACAACTGACGATTTACTATAAAACCAGAAAAACGGCCAGCCTACTCATGAGAAACTCTCCAGACACAAAGCAGAACGCTTTAAAAGAGACCAACGTCGTCTATGCCTTCAAATGACCACTTGGGGACTGTAAGCTCCAAAAAAAACAGTATATAGGCAAGACAACAACATCTCTTTCTAGGCATTTAACGATGCATAAACAACAGGGCTCCATTAAGGAACATATAATCTCTTCCCACAACCAAACCATCGCCAGAGAAATCCTAGTAAACAACACAGAAATCATCGATAGATACAGCGATAGCAGGCGACTTGACGTTTGCGAGGCACTACACATTAAGAAGTCAACACCAGCAATCAACAGCCAATTAATGCACAACTATATTCTACCCACCTCAAGACTCCGCTCCAATACAGAAGCATCAAGAAATATAGACCAATAGGCTTTCTACAATCACTTCCATTTCAATACCCATTATTTCGTGTTCTGTCTTGTGTTGATGAAATTAATACCCTATTAATGCCACCTCTTGTTCTGTCTTGTGTTGATGAAATTAATACCCTTTTAATGCCACCTCTTGTTCTGTCTTGTGTTGATGAAATTAATTCCCTATTAATGCCACCTCACCCCATCCACCTCACTCAAATGTAGATATAAACAAAACCGGAGATGTGTAAGTTCTATTCAGTTGTGTATTTGTAAACTAAAGTCTTTGAAAATGTAATAAGTTTTACGAAACGCGCTCGTGTCGCGTCAGACTAGAAATAAAAATGAATTTTGGAGAATTGATTTTTGAATTACCTCCAACAGTGAAAAGAAATGTACGAAAGATTGAGAAAATTCGTGTTAGAATTATTAATCTTACTTTTTCGGTCATATTTAATAATATATATATATATATATATATATATATATATATATATATATATATATATATATATATATATATATATATATATATATATATATATATATATATATATATATATATATATATATATATATATGTCGTACCTAGTAGCCAGAACGCACTTTTCAGCCTACTATGCAAGGCTCGATTTGCCTAATAAGCCAAGTTTTCATGAATTAATGTTTTTTCGTCAACCTAACCTACCTAACCTAACCTAACCTAACTTTTTCGGCTACCTAACCTAACCTAACCTATTAAGATAGGTTAGGTAGGGTTGGTTAGGTTCGGTCATATATCTACGTTAATTTTAGCTCCAATAAAAAAAATTGACCTCATACATAATGAAATGGGTAGCTTTATCATTTCATAAGAAAAAAATTAGAGAAAATATATTAATTCATGAAAACTTGGCTTATTAGGCAAATCGGGCCTTGCATAGTAGGCTGAGAAGTGCGTTCTGGCTACTAGGTACGACATATATATATATATATATATATATATATATATATATATATATATATATATATATATATATATATATATATATATATATATGTATATATATATATATATATATATATATATATATATATATATATATATATATATATATATATGCGGAAAATCCACAGAGAAATATGAAATGAGGTGAACGTTTCGGCTTGTTAAAGCCTTTGTCAACACCAGACTGACTAAGGAGAAGGGGGGATGATATATAGACCGACACCTGACCAACCCATCCCTAGGATAGAATATAACCAGAAACAGGTATAGCTTAGCTTAGAATGGTCAAAGAGGATTAAGCGGTCAGAGAATAAGGATGAAAGATTAAAGAAAAGCCTCATGAACACACAATATATGAATATACAATTATAATGAGACATTGTAAGCCTCTCTATCAAAGTTGTTTCTTAAACTGTTGTGCAATATTATAACTTAAAAATGGATCAAGTTGATACATTCCAGTACTAACATTAAGAAGATTTGGACACTGACTGATTAGAGCAGACTCAATCAAATTCCGTTCCACGAAATCCCCACAATTGGTAATGCTTTTTGCCTCATTCCAGTTAATATTGTGATCGCATAAACTCGTATGTAGATACAATGCATTAGACGTTTGGGCAGTTCTAATACTATAAGCATGTTGTGACAACCGCAATTGTAAGGACTTTCCTGTTTGTCCAAGGTACACAGAATCACAATCATTGCAGGGAATCGAATACACACAACCTGCTGTATCAGGGGAGTTTTTTATTAAATTGGATTTGATCGTACTATTAGTGAACACCAAATTTATATTAAGTTTCTTAAAAATCAGAGACAATTTTTCAAGTCCACTCGCATAAGGTACCACCAATGAGTTAATAATTTTTGGTTTCGCCTTAGGGACGTGATTATAAAACGAACGCTTGGCTTGTTCAAACGAGAAATCCAAAAACCTCTTAGGATATTGTAAACTCTTCCCAATTTCATATATTTTAGCAATCTCTTCATAAAAAAACTCAGGGCTGCATACCCTCAAAGCTCGTAGAAACATTCCTGAAAATACTGCCTGTTTAACTTTACTATGATGATTCGAATAAAAATGAACATACGACCCCACGTTGGTAGGTGTCCTATACGCATTAAATTTGAACTTTCTAGTGACTCTATGAATCATAATGTCCAAAAACGGAAGAGTACCATTCTCCTCAGTCTCACAAGTGAATTTTATTGAAGGTACCAAAGAATTGAGTTCATTAAGAAAAACTATCTGGTCTTTGTCGCACGGCCATAAGCACAAAATATCATCAACATACCTAAACCAAACTACATTAGCCGGGATAATCCTGGATAACATTTTGGTTTCAAAGAATTCCATATACAAATTGCTTAAAACTGGGGAAAGGGGATTGCCCATCGCCATACCAAATGTTTGTTTGAAAAATTTTCCATTAAAACTAAAATAATTGTCTTTTATACACAATTTGATAAGTTCCAATACTTTATTGGTCTGCAAGCTCAAATTATATTTAGGCAGTTCCTCACGTAGAAATTCTAACAGATCATCAACAGGAACTTTAGTGAATAAATAGGTCACATCGAAACTTATAAGTTTAAAATCAAAATTTAAATTCAGTGTGGATAGCTTATTAACTAAGTCTACATTGTTTGTCAAGTGTGAGTTGGAAATAGTACCAACTATAGGGGACAAAACTTTGACTAACCACTTAGAGAGTTTATAAGCCGCCGAACCAATTGAACTAATAATCGGCCTTGCCGGATTATATGGCTTATGAGTTTTTATAAGACCATACATGTAAGGAAGAGAGGGGGATCGACTTGTTAGCCTAGATATCAACTCTTTATCGCCTTTACACACAGTTTTAAGAGTTTTGTTAAAATGTGCAATCACTTTTTCAGTAGGATCTCTGTTAACCAATAGATAAGTATCCCTGTCTTCCAAGAGTAACTCCATTTTTCGGACATAGTCATCTTTATTCATAATAACTACTGCATTTGACTTATCAGCCTTGGTAATATGTAATGAACTATCTTTTTTGAGATTTTTGAACGCATGAACAAATCGACTTGGACAATTAGGAACAGAATTGTTAAGTAAAACGCCATACATCATACCTTTGCACACATTAATATCTTCAACTGAGACATTGCTATACTTTTCAAGATTGCTGAAACCTTTGGCAATATCTACATAATTGACTGTTCCGTTAGATGTGGCAAAGCTCAGGCCATATCCTAATGCAGTAATCGTGTCATTATCAAGCTGTCTATCCGAGAGGTTTATAACAAAATCCCGGTTGGAGTGTTTATTCCGATTTACTTAAATTTGAAGTTCGTGAATGTTTTAAAGTTGTGAATAACTGTAAGTACGCTTTTCTCCAAGTCATTCCGCCTGAGTGGAACCGTTGTATGATGGATTACTGTTATACTACTTTGAGGTCTACCTGCAGAAAGGTGAGTACTAAACTTGATTTCAAATTAAAGAAACTTATTCAACAAAGTGACTGGAATAAACACTCCAACCGGGATTTTGTTATAAACCTCTCGGATAGACAGCTTGATAATGACACGATTACTGCATTAGGATATGGCCTGAGCTTTGCCACATCTAACGTGTACTGTGTGTACTGTTGACTGTGGTGTTTGTAGTGAATTATGCTGCTGGCTGTTGTGCTTGTAGTGCTGCTGTATGTACTGTTGACTGTGGTGTTTGTAGTGGGTTGTGCTGCTGGCTGTTGTGCTTGTAGTGCTACTACTTTTGATGCTGGCTATGGTGCTTGCAGTGCTACTGCTTGTGCTGCTGAATGTGATAATTGCAGAGCTACTGATTGTGCTGCTGATTGTCATACTTGTAGTGCTCTGGTACCTCTCTCATCTCCTTCCATGGTCCAGGTACCTCCACCTCTAACTATGTGTTGCCTGGTACCTCTCTCATCTAATACCATGGACCATGAACCAGTACGACTTCCAATGTGGTATTTGTTATCTCTCACCATCTCCTATCATTGACCAGGTACGAGCTGCTGGTAGACGGGTACCAGGAAGAGAGTACCATGGGGGATGTCCTTGTGCACGGAAACTTCAGTGGAATGAAGTTCTCCACCATCGACAGAGACAATGATCTCGGGTCAAGTAAGTTTGATCATCATAGATCACGCCTTGGGGCGAGGATATTGTCTTTATTGTCCACAATTAACAATATATATTCCTGTAGGAAATATTGTTAACTTTCACTTTTAAGAGACCATTTGAATAATATAATAAAGGTCATGTTATCACTTGATGATTATATTAACGCACGACGGGGATAATAGCCCTTAACTAACAACTGAACCAGGAGGACTATTGTTTATTCATCCTGGGTTGTGTGTGTACTCACCTGTTTATACTCACCTATTTGTGCTTGCGGGGGTTGAGTTTTGTCTCTTTGGTCCTGCCTCTCAACTGTCAATCAACTGGTGTACAGTTTCCAGAGCCTATTGGGCTCTATCATATCTACACTTGAAACTGTGTATGGGGTCAGCCTCCACCACATCACTTCGTAGTGCATTCCATTTAATAACTACTCTGACACTGAAACAAATCTTTCTAACGTCTCTGTGGCTCATTTTGGTACTATGTTTCCACCTGTATCCCCTTCTTCGTGTCCCACCCGCGCTGAAGAGTTTTTTTTGTCCACCTTGTCAATTCCCCCACAGAATTTTGTAGGTGGTTATCATGTCTCCCCTTACTCTTCTGTTTTCCAGGGACGTGAGGTTCAGCTCCTTCAGCCTTTCCTCGTAGCTCATACCTCTCAGTTCCGGAACAAGTCTGGTGGCATACCGCTGAATCTTCTCTAACTTTGTCTTGTCTTTAATTACATATAGACTCTAGTCAGGAGCTTCATATTCCAGGATTGGTCTGATATAAGTGGTATACAGGGTCCTGAACGATTCCTTACACAAGTTTCTATAGGCAGTTCTTATGTTGGCCAACCTAACATATGCCACTGATGATATCCATTTCATGTGGGCCTCTAGGAACAGGTTCGGTGTGATATCTACCCCCAGGTCTTTCTCTCTATTTGACTCTTGCAGGATTTCACCTCCCAGATGGTACCTTGTGTCCAGCCTTTTGCTCCCTTCACCTCATTTCATTACTTTACACTTTCCTGAGTTGTACTTTAGCAGCCATTTTCTTGACCATTCCTCCAGTTTGTGCAGGTCATCCTGCAGTCTCTGTCTATCTTTATCTGTCTTGATTCTCCTAATAATTTTTGCATCATCAGGAAACATTGAGAGGAATGAGTCTATACCCTCTAGAAGATCATTTACATATATTAGAAACAGGATGGGTCCAAGTACAGAGCCCTGTGGTACTCTGCTGGTGACATGTCGCCACTGATGTCTCTCCCCTCACAGTTACTCGCTGTTTCCTGTTGCCTAAAATACTCCCTTATCCACTAGAGCACCTTACCTTTTACACCTGCCTGTTGCTCCAACTTTTGTAACAGCCTTTTATGGGGAACTGTATCAAAAGCTTTCTGACAGTCCAAGAAAATGCAGTCTGCCCACCCTTCTCTTTCTTGCCCAATTTTTGTTGCTCGGTCATAAAATTCTATTAAACCTATTTTTCTGTGATTTACCATCTCTGAACCTTTGTTGGTGGTGTGTCATAAAACTATCTCCTTTCAGATGCACTTTGAGCCTTTTCCTTACGATTTTCTCCATCATCTTGCATGGTATACAAGTTAGGGAAACTGGCCTATAGTTCAGTGCTTCTTGCCTGTCACCCATTTTGTATATTGGGACTACATTAGCTGTCTTCCAACTTTCCAGTAGGTCTCTTGTTTCCAGTGATCTGTTATACACCATAGAGAGTGGCACACTTAGTCCCTCTTCACCTTCTTTTAGTATTCACGGTGAGATTTTGTCAGACCCGGTCAGGGAGCCGGTCGGCCGAGCGGACAGCACGCTGGACTTGTGATCCTGTGGTCCTGGGTTCGATCCCAGGCGCCGGCGAGAAACATTGGGCAGAGTTTCTTTCACCCTATGCCCCTGTTACCTAGCAGTAAAAATAGGTACCTGGGTATTAGTCAGCTGTCACGGGCTGCTTCCTGGGGGTGGAGGCCTGGTCGAGGACCGGGCCGCGGGGACACTAAAAAGCCCCGAAATCATCTCAAGATAACCTCAAGATAACCTGACCCAACAGTCTTTGTCACATTGAGTTCCAGCAGATTCCTTTTGATCTCATCACAGGTGAGGTCAAATTCCTCCAAGGTCGCTTGGTTTGCCTCATTTAGTGCAGGGGCTTCTACTTGTTTTTCTGTGAAGACCTCCTGGAATCTCCTGTTGAGCTCTTCACACACCTCCATGTCATTCTCTGTGTATATGTTCTCCCCTTTCTCAGATTCATCACTTGTTCCTTCACTGCTGTTTTCCTCCTGATGTGGCTGTGGAGCAGTTTTGGTTGGGTCATAGCATTACTGGCAATGCTATTTTCATACGGTCTCTCTGCTTCTCTCCTCACTCTGAGGTACTCATTTCTGGCCCTCTGGTATCTCTCTCTGCTTTCTGGAGTTCTGTTATTCCTGTAATTTCTCCATGTTTTTTTACTCAATTGCTTCGCCACCTTACATTCCTGGTTGAACCATGGATTCTTCTGTTGTTTTTGGTTTTTCTCCTTTTGGACTGGGATAATCTTATCTGCAGCTTTTTGGCACTTCTGGGTGACATAGTCCATCATATCATGCACAGTCTTCTCTCTGAGTTATGTTTCCCATGGTAATTCCCTTTATGAAGTTCCTCATCTCATCATATTTTCCTCTTCGGTAATTTAGTCTCTTCCCTTCTGATCCCATCCTTGGATATGTTATCCCTACCTCCACCAAATACTCAAATATCAATACACTGTGGTCACTCATTTCTATTGGGGCTTCAAATTTGACTTCCCTTATTTCTGATTCATTCAATGTAAATATCAGGTCGTGTCTAGCTGGTTTGTCATTGCCTCTCATTCTTGTAGGTTCTTTGACGTGCTGGCTCAGAAAGTTCCTTCTTGCCACTTCCAAGAGTTTAGCTCTCCATGTATCTTCACCTCCATGTGGGTCCCCATTCTCCCAGTCTATCTTTCCATGGTTGAAATCCCCCATGATTAAGAGTCTGGAGCCACTTCTGCAGGCAACTGAAGTTGCTCTCCCTATGGAACAACATGGCAACTTATTGGTTGCCATGTTGTTCCTATCAAACTCCTGTCTGGGTCTTCTGTAAGTTAGGGGAGGGTTGTAAATGACCGCAACTATTATCTTAGGTCCACCCATTGTCATAATTCCTGTTATGTAAAACTCGTCACAGCCCGGAATTTCCATCTCATCAAAACTCCAGTCCTTCCTTATCATCAGGGCCACTCTTCCACCTCCTATCCCTTCCCTTTCTTTCATCACTATATAGTAGTCCTTTAGAAACACATCATCTGTTATGACTCCTGACAATTTTGTTTCCGAGAGTCCTATTACATTTGGGTACTCTTCTTGTACCCTTTCTGCCAGTTCACTTGCTCTATTGGTAATCTCATCGATGTTTGAGTACATTATCTTGAAACTCAATTTTCTATATCCATTTTCACTCTCTTTCCCCACAAGTGTAGGAAGTTGTTGAATGGGCATTGCTACTTGGGAAAGCTCATCTTCCTGTGAGGTAGTTGCCAGGAGTTCGATAGAAGATGGAGTGAGGGATGGAGGGCTTTGGTCTTGCCCAGGCATGCTTGGTTCAGGAAGAATTCCTGGGGATGTGTCGAAAAATCCGACACCATTTAATAATATCATACAGGCAGATAATATTGCTGCATTGTATAAACAAGTTAACACATAGAAAATGTAACTTGTAGTGACACTTCTTAAGGTACTTCATTTAATAATATCATACAGGCAGATAATATTGCTGCATTGTATAAACAAGTTAACACATAGAAAATGTAACTTGTAGTGACACTTAAAAAGGTACTTCCAGTGACACTGGCTTATCACTCAAATCATTAGTGTGTGTGATTATATATATATAATGTGTATTAATTTTAAGTGCTAACCTCTAGTAGAGGTAGGATTATCGCCTAGTGAGTGCAGAAATTTTACCCTAGGCTACCATCAGTGCTTGTTCAGTATTATGAGCAGCCCAAGTACAAGCCTCACAAGGCTTCACCAACTAGCCAGTATGGATAATGCAGGGAGAATGAAAAGAACCCTTGCAGGTCTTAAAGGCCACTTAACAAGACAGATCAAGAAATGTGAAGATTTGTCACAACAATCTCAAGTTGATTATGCTGACCTGGAAAGCTATTATCAAGCAGCTGCAGGTAAATTTGAGCAAATCAAATGGCAAATAGCAACATATGTTGCTGAATTGGCCAACACCAATTTATCAGAAACAGAAATAGACGACATTATGGTTGATCTAGCGAGTTATGAAGATCACACTCAGGCCACGTTACAGCCTTACGTCAAATTAATTGCCCAGAACAAGGCAACAGCAACAACAACAACAACAGTTGCATCTAATACGAGTCAAGCAGAAGCTCGACTCCCTCCAATTAATTTACCCACTTTCTCAGGAAAAGATGAGGAAGATTGAGACGAATTTTGGAACAAATTCGTTGACCTTGTGGACTCAAAACAATCTTTACCAAAGAGTAGTAAATTCTCTTATTTGCAAGGCCAATTATCAGGTGAGGTTAAAACAGTAGTATCCCATCTGAGATTAACTAATGACGGCTATGATCTGGCAGTAAAACTCCTCAAAGATAATTATGCTGATCCAGAAGTAAGAACATCACATTTAGTTCATGAGCTGTTGCATTTACCCCCACCGGAGGCTTCAGCTGATTCAATTCAAGTCTTCAAGCTGGAGGTAGAATCAATGATCAATGCCCTCAGCCTTACAGCAGATACAAACGGGGCTGAGTGGGTCTTGAAAATAATTGTCCAGGAGAAAATACCTAGGGACATATTGAGACAAATGAGTGCTCATTACAATAAAAGTATCTTATCCATGAATGAAATATCTGAAGGTTTAAGGTCTGTAGTTCATCAATTACGAACACATGACAAATTTAAACCACCAAGTAAACCCTCAGAAACCAATAATAGTAAACCACAGATTACCAAAGGTACTCCAAATCAATCTAGACAATATAATTCATCACCAAAGTGGAACAGTGGCAGTGTGGGGCGTATATGCAGTGGGACCCTCCAAGCCTATAGTTACTGTGTCACCCAAGAACGTGACACCAAAGGGTACTGGAAGCTATGGAACATGTTTGTTTTGCAATGAGAAACATTCAATGTACCACTGCCCTAATTTTTCTGATAGTGACGCCCATGTTGAGCGACTCAAAGATTTGCAACATTGCACGAGGTGCCTCAGGAAACATAACATCAACGACTGTGATACCCAATTACACACCTGTAATAGGTGTAACAAAGGTCAGCACCATGCAGCATTGTGCAGAGACATCAAAACAACGTCTCCAAACCCCAAGGTGGATGATAGCATTCCCACCACGGTACAGTACTGCAAGGTGCAACAAACGAAGAGTGCCCAATCGGCAAAGTCTAAAGGTAATACGACTTTGCCTACTGCCCAAATTACCATCCTGAATAAGAGGGCCAAGGTCCATACCCGTGGGTTGTTTGACCAAGGGTCCCAGAGAACATATGTCACTAAAAAGTTGGCAGATGAACTACAATTAAGGCCTGTAGCCCAGATGTCATTCAACATCTCAGGGTTTGTAACAGATGCAGGACCTCAAGTCTACCAGGTGGTACAACCATCAGTACGTTTAGGCAGGTACGTCTGTCGAGTACAAGCCATTGTGGTGGACAAAATACCAGTAGACCTACAAGTTCAAGGTCTGAGAGCAACAGCAAAATTCCCGAGAAATAGAGGAGTAAAATTGGCAGATAATATTAAGTCTGATCACCTTACCGACTTCGGTCTCCTTGTAGGGACAGACTATTGCCATCGATTCATTGGTAGCCCTACTAAATATCAGGGCATAACCATGTTAAATTCTACAGGAGGTAAATTACTCTCAAGCCCAGTATCAAGCCTGAGGAGACCTATGCCTGCAGATAAACAATACCAATAGAAATCTAAATTTGTCAGCTGATTATATTTCTCCAGTAGCATTATACTAAGGAGATTACAGCTGACTATAGTAACAGAGGTTGATGTTAATATCATCATTTAAAGCTGAAGATGAGTTCATGAGGCTTCAGTGGCAAATCAGTGAACAGTAGCCTAAACCAGCTACAAGTCACTGCGACCAATGTCACTGAACCCACTTCAGTCTCAGAACCATACTTGACTTTAATGATGGGCTATTCAATCCTCTGAATCAATTAACTAAATTAAACCCCAATAAATTTGATGACTGATTTTGATACATTTATTATTTAATCAAGACGAATTCCATGGGCCTCAGTGTTTATATATCAGTGACCAGTTACCTGAACAAACTTCAAGTTATATCTAATGTCACTGATCTCACTGCAGTCCCTGAATCATACTTGACTGTAGTACTTGATCACATTCAGTCTTCTGGGTTAAATAATATGTAATTAGGCTTGAATTTTAGCCTTTCAAGAGTTAACAGGGAAATGAAATCGCATTAGACTTCTAAACCCTGTAACTTTAGTACGGGACATCCGTCCTGTACGAACAGACGCACAAATGTGTGATTACTAACTACTAACAACAAATTAATCTAATAATTCGAAGGAGGAGTATCAGTGTTCATCTGTTCTAAATAGGACTTCGACCCGTGAGCAGCCCCCCGGGGAATTATGTCGAAAAATCCGACACCATTTAATAATATCATACAGGCAGATAATATTGCTGCATTGTATAAACAAGTTAACCCATGAAAATGCAACTTGTAGTGGAATTTTCCGTCTATAAAAAATGGGATATCATTGCCACATACTATTATAAATTCACCAGCTATTATGGTGGGAATCATTCTTAAATACATTAGTCTTTGGACTTTACCATCATAAAAACATCTCATATAAATTAACTTAATTATCAATATTAAAATAAAGTAAATGTGACCCTTCTATCACTTACTGTCATCTGGACAATGTAGGCCAGTAGCGTCAGTTGTGAGGGAGTGGTCAGTTATTGTTATTGTTTAAGACCACAGAGTAAATCAACCAGGTAACCAGAGTCGTGGAGCAAATTACGGCCCCTATAAATTCTCTTGGACGAAGTGTTATGGAAGATTAGAGTAGTGATCTGCCATCATCAACACGCTGTCATCAATCTCAAGGGAAGTGTCTTTCCGAAACCTGTTTATCTATACATTTGTGGCCATTAATGTTAGTAGATAGGGCGGACCGGTTAGAACATGATCGACTCAAAAAAGGTCAAGACGAGGAAGCATGCTTTGTGCATCAGTTACCAGGGTGATGGAAGCCACCTTACACGAGGAAAATTTGGTGTCTACACCCTAGTTATACCTGGTAGACTAAGGCCTGCTGTACAAATAAGATAAGGAACCTCTTCAATGTGTGTAGTTAATACTGTAGTTTGATTGGCTGCATATATATAAATTCAATATAAACTCCCCCCTAATGTGTAGTGGATCGATTTGTGAGATTATTGCAGAAATACAGTCCACTTATCATCATACAAATTGCTATTGAAATATATAAATTAATGTAAATATAAATTCTATATAAATTCATATAAATTTAACAAATATAAATCTCACAGGTCGGTTCCCACAGGATGGAGGGGCAGGGAGTGCTTGGGGTTGGAGGGCAGGGATTGCTCGAGGTGAGGGCACGCCCTCTTGTGGTGTAGTTAACAGCGGGTTGGGGGGAGGTGGAGTGGGGGATGGAGGGCTTAGGTCTTGCCTGGGCTTGCTTGGGGTAGGAAGAAGACCAGGGAATGGGAAGGCAGGGAATACTGGGGTAAGGGTGGAGGGAGGATTTGGGTGATATGGTGGGCATTGTGCAGGGGCAAGGAAGGATATGTGCTGGGGGTGGGGGTGACCTTAAGGGGTGGTGAGTTGGGGTATTGCAGTCCCTTCTGGGGTTCCTGAATTGCTGGATTGGGGTTCCCCACTCCCCTATGGGATTGCTGGGTTAAAGGCTGAGGTTCCCTGGTTCCCTTCCCTCTCCCTGCGCCTTTTCCTCGCATATGCTGCTCTAATTATCTCGTCTCTGGTCATGTCCCTCTGAAGGTATACATCTCTGTGATTCCTTGCATTTTTCAGTTTGTTCTTCTTTACTAGGATGTCCTCTTTGATCGTCTCGTTCCTGAATACTACATGGATCAATCTCTTTTTGTATTTGTTGTACTGGCCAATCCGAAAAAAAATGTTCTATGTCTCATTCAGCTCCTTCCATACCTATCTCCTTTAGTATCCCTGACACTGCAGCTTTGTCCTTAGTCCTCTATTCTTCCTTCTTGGAACCCTCCTGTTCCCTAATACCTACCACTACTACAGCTCTTTTCCTTGCCATTAGCTGGCTCGTGCATCTAGCTACCTCCTGTGAGATTACTGCTTTCATTACAACTTCCTTGACTATGGACATGGCATCGGGACTCTTCAGTATTTCAGCAAAGGTGGCACCCATTGTAGGGTCCCTGCCAATGCTATATTCCCTATTACTTGGGGGTTGTTTACCTGGGCCAGAGTCTAAGGAGGGCCTATTTTTGGGGTTTTTATCTCGTCTTGTGCTGCACTCAGTTCTATCTGCTACTTACTTATAGTTTCCCACATGTCCTTCAATTCCCTCCTGATTTCCTTCCATGCATGAGCAATCATCTACATGTATGGCTCGTCTTGTTCCTCTCCTCCAACATTGTTCTGTTGTCTTACCATCCTGCTTGACCTGTGTGTCTGTGTGTGTGTGTGTGTGTGTGTGTGTGTACTCACCTAATTGTACTCACCTAATTGTGCTTGCGGGGGTTGAGCTCTGGCTCTTTGGTCCCGCCTCTCAACCGTCAATCAACTGGTGTACAGATTCCTGAGACTACTGGGCTCTATCATATCTACATTTGAAACTGTGTATGGAGTCAGCCTCCACCACATCACTTCCAAGTGCATTTCATTTACTAACTACTCTGACATTGAAAAAGTTCTTTCTAATGTCTCTGTGGCTCATTTGGGTACTCAGCTTCCACCTGTGTCCCCTTGTTCGCGTCCCTCCAGTGTTGAATAGTTCATCCTTGTTTACCCGGTCGATTCCCCTGAGGATTTTGTAGGTTGTGATCATGTCCCCCCTTACTCTTCTGTCTTCTAGTATCGTAAGGTGTATTTCCCGCATCCTTTCCTCATAACTCATGCCTCTTAGTTCTGGGACTAGTCTAGTAGCATACCTTTGGACTTTTTCCAGCTTCGTCTTGTGCTTGACAAGGTACGGGCTCCATGCTGGGGCCGCATACTCCAGGATTGGTCTTACATATGTTGTGTACAAGAGTCTGAATGATTCCTTACACAGGTTCCTGAACGCCGTTCTGATGTTAGCCAGCCTCGCATATGCCGCAGACGTTATTCTCTTTATGTGGGTTCAGGAGACAGGTTTGGTGTGATATCAACTCCTAGATCTTTCTCTCTGTCCGTTTCATTGAGTACTTCATCTCCTATTCTGTATCCTGTGTCTGGCCTCCTGTTTCCACTGCCAAGTTTCATTACTTTGCATTTACTCGGGTTGAACTTCAACAGCCATTTGTTGGACCATTCACTCAGTCTATCTAGGTCATCTTGTAGCCTCCTACTATCATCCTCTGTTTCAATCCTCCTCATAATTTTTGCATCGTCGGCAAACATTGAGAGGAACGAATCTATACCCTCTGGGAGATCATTTACATATACCAGAAACAGTATAGGTCCAAGGACTGACCCCTGCGGGACTCCACTTGTAACGTCTCGCCAATCTGAGACCTCACCCCTCACACAGACTCGTTGTCTCCTGTTACTTAGGTACTTCTCTATCCACCGGAGTACCTGCCCTTTCACTCCAGCCTGCGTCTCCAACTTTCTCACTAGCCTCTTGTGTGGCACTGTATCAAAGGCTTTCTGACAATCCAAAAATATGCAGTCTGCCCATCCTTCTCTTTCTTGCCTTATTTTTGTTGCCTGGTCGTAGAATTCAAGTAAACCTGTGAGGCAGGACCTGCCATCCCTGAAACCATGTTGATGCTGTGTTACAAAGTTCCTTCGCTCCAGATGCTCCACTAGTTTTTTCGCACAATCTTCTCCATCAGCTTGCATGGTATGCAGGTTAGGGACACAGGTCTGTAGTTCAGTGCCTCCTGTCTATACCCTTTCTTGTATATCGGGACTACATTAGCTGTTTTCCAAATATCTGGGAGTTCCCCTATTGCCAGTGATTTGTTATACACTATGGAGAGTGGTAGGCACAGTTCTCCTGCTCCTTCCTTTAGAACCCAAGGGGAGATTCCATCTGGGCCTATAGCCTTTGTCACATCCAACTCTAGTTAACACTTCCTTACTTCCCCGCTGGTAATCTCAAACTCTTCCAGTGGTTCCTGGTTAGCTATTCCCACACTTACCTCTGGAATTTCTCCTTGCTCTAAGGTGAAGACCTCCTGGAATTTCTTATTCAATTCCTCACACACTTCCTTGTCATTTGTAGTGAATCCTTCTGCCCCTATCCTTAATTTCATACCCTGTTCCTTTACTGTTGTTTTTCTCCTGATGTGGCTATGCAACAATTTAGGCTGAGTCTTTGCCTTGCTTGCGATGTCATTTTCGTATTGTCTTTCTGCCTCTCTTCTCATCCTGACATATTCATTCCTGGCATTCTGGTATCTTTCTCTGCTCTCCAGTGTCCTGTTATTCCTATAGTTTCTCCATACCCT
>NC_091170.1:19438203-19450703 GCF_040958095.1 Procambarus clarkii
AAAACTCACACCCCAGAAGTGACTCGAACCCATACTCCCACAACTGGTATGTACAGGGACGCCTTAATCCGCTTGACCATCACGACCGGACATAAGGAAGTGATAGCCGAGGCTATATGAACCACTTCCCCGCCGGCACTCGGATGGTAATCTTGGGCATAGCATTTTATCAAATCACCTCATTCTTTGGGGCACACGTGAGGAACACAAATGCAAACAAGCCTGAATGGTCCCCAGGACTATATACAACTGAAAACTCACACCCCAGAAGTGACTCGAACCCATACTCCCACAACTGGTATGTACAGGGACGCCTTAATCCGCTTGACCATCACGACCGGACATAAGGAAGTGATAGCCGAGGCTATATGAACCACTTCCCCGCCGGCACTCGGATGGTAATCTTGGGCATAGCATTTTATCAAATCACCTCATTCTTTGGGGCACACGTGAGGAACACAAATGCAAACAAGCCTGAATGGTCCCCAGGACTATATACAACTGAAAACTCACACCCCAGAAGTGACTCGAACCCATACTCCCACAACTGGTATGTACAGGGACGCCTTAATCCGCTTGACCATCACGACCGGACATAAGGAAGTGATAGCCGAGGCTATATGAACCACTTCCCCGCCGGCACTCGGATGGTAATCTTGGGCATAGCATTTTATCAAATCACCTCATTCTTTGGGGCACACGTGAGGAACACAAATGCAAACAAGCCTGAATGGTCCCCAGGACTATATACAACTGAAAACTCACACCCCAGAAGTGACTCGAACCCATACTCCCACAACTGGTATGTACAGGGACGCCTTAATCCGCTTGACCATCACGACCGGACATAAGGAAGTGATAGCCGAGGCTATATGAACCACTTCCCCGCCGGCACTCGGATGGTAATCTTGGGCATAGCATTTTATCAAATCACCTCATTCTTTGGGGCACACGTGAGGAACACAAATGCAAACAAGCCTGAATGGTCCCCAGGACTATATACAACTGAAAACTCACACCCCAGAAGTGACTCGAACCCATACTCCCACAACTGGTATGTACAGGGACGCCTTAATCCGCTTGACCATCACGACCGGACATAAGGAAGTGATAGCCGAGGCTATATGAACCACTTCCCCGCCGGCACTCGGATGGTAATCTTGGGCATAGCATTTTATCAAATCACCTCATTCTTTGGGGCACACGTGAGGAACACAAATGCAAACAAGCCTGAATGGTCCCCAGGACTATATACAACTGAAAACTCACACCCCAGAAGTGACTCGAACCCATACTCCCACAACTGGTATGTACAGGGACGCCTTAATCCGCTTGACCATCACGACCGGACATAAGGAAGTGATAGCCGAGGCTATATGAACCACTTCCCCGCCGGCACTCGGATGGTAATCTTGGGCATAGCATTTTATCAAATCACCTCATTCTTTGGGGCACACGTGAGGAACACAAATGCAAACAAGCCTGAATGGTCCCCAGGACTATATACAACTGAAAACTCACACCCCAGAAGTGACTCGAACCCATACTCCCACAACTGGTATGTACAGGGACGCCTTAATCCGCTTGACCATCACGACCGGACATAAGGAAGTGATAGCCGAGGCTATATGAACCACTTCCCCGCCGGCACTCGGATGGTAATCTTGGGCATAGCATTTTATCAAATCACCTCATTCTTTGGGGCACACGTGAGGAACACAAATGCAAACAAGCCTGAATGGTCCCCAGGACTATATACAACTGAAAACTCACACCCCAGAAGTGACTCGAACCCATACTCCCACAACTGGTATGTACAGGGACGCCTTAATCCGCTTGACCATCACGACCGGACATAAGGAAGTGATAGCCGAGGCTATATGAACCACTTCCCCGCCGGCACTCGGATGGTAATCTTGGGCATAGCATTTTATCAAATCACCTCATTCTTTGGGGCACACGTGAGGAACACAAATGCAAACAAGCCTGAATGGTCCCCAGGACTATATACAACTGAAAACTCACACCCCAGAAGTGACTCGAACCCATACTCCCACAACTGGTATGTACAGGGACGCCTTAATCCGCTTGACCATCACGACCGGACATAAGGAAGTGATAGCCGAGGCTATATGAACCACTTCCCCGCCGGCACTCGGATGGTAATCTTGGGCATAGCATTTTATCAAATCACCTCATTCTTTGGGGCACACGTGAGGAACACAAATGCAAACAAGCCTGAATGGTCCCCAGGACTATATACAACTGAAAACTCACACCCCAGAAGTGACTCGAACCCATACTCCCACAACTGGTATGTACAGGGACGCCTTAATCCGCTTGACCATCACGACCGGACATAAGGAAGTGATAGCCGAGGCTATATGAACCACTTCCCCGCCGGCACTCGGATGGTAATCTTGGGCATAGCATTTTATCAAATCACCTCATTCTTTGGGGCACACGTGAGGAACACAAATGCAAACAAGCCTGAATGGTCCCCAGGACTATATACAACTGAAAACTCACACCCCAGAAGTGACTCGAACCCATACTCCCACAACTGGTATGTACAGGGACGCCTTAATCCGCTTGACCATCACGACCGGACATAAGGAAGTGATAGCCGAGGCTATATGAACCACTTCCCCGCCGGCACTCGGATGGTAATCTTGGGCATAGCATTTTATCAAATCACCTCATTCTTTGGGGCACACGTGAGGAACACAAATGCAAACAAGCCTGAATGGTCCCCAGGACTATATACAACTGAAAACTCACACCCCAGAAGTGACTCGAACCCATACTCCCACAACTGGTATGTACAGGGACGCCTTAATCCGCTTGACCATCACGACCGGACATATCACTTCGGCTATCACTTCCTTATGTCCGGTCGTGATGGTCAAGCGGATTAAGGCGTCCCTGTACATACCAGTTGTGGGAGTATGGGTTCGAGTCACTTCTGGGGTGTGAGTTTTCAGTTGTATATAGTCCTGGGGACCATTCAGGCTTGTTTGCATTTGTGTTCCTCACGTGTGCCCCAAAGAATGAGGTGATTTGATAAAATGCTATGCCCAAGATTACCATCCGAGTGCCGGCGGGGAAGTGGTTCATATAGCCTCGGCTATCACTTCCTTATGTCCGGTCGTGATGGTCAAGCGGATTAAGGCGTCCCTGTACATACCAGTTGTGGGAGTATGGGTTCGAGTCACTTCTGGGGTGTGAGTTTTCAGTTGTATATAGTCCTGGGGACCATTCAGGCTTGTTTGCATTTGTGTTCCTCACGTGTGCCCCAAAGAATGAGGTGATTTGATAAAATGCTATGCCCAAGATTACCATCCGAGTGCCGGCGGGGAAGTGGTTCATATAGCCTCGGCTATCACTTCCTTATGTCCGGTCGTGATGGTCAAGCGGATTAAGGCGTCCCTGTACATACCAGTTGTGGGAGTATGGGTTCGAGTCACTTCTGGGGTGTGAGTTTTCAGTTGTATATAGTCCTGGGGACCATTCAGGCTTGTTTGCATTTGTGTTCCTCACGTGTGCCCCAAAGAATGAGGTGATTTGATAAAATGCTATGCCCAAGATTACCATCCGAGTGCCGGCGGGGAAGTGGTTCATATAGCCTCGGCTATCACTTCCTTATGTCCGGTCGTGATGGTCAAGCGGATTAAGGCGTCCCTGTACATACCAGTTGTGGGAGTATGGGTTCGAGTCACTTCTGGGGTGTGAGTTTTCAGTTGTATATAGTCCTGGGGACCATTCAGGCTTGTTTGCATTTGTGTTCCTCACGTGTGCCCCAAAGAATGAGGTGATTTGATAAAATGCTATGCCCAAGATTACCATCCGAGTGCCGGCGGGGAAGTGGTTCATATAGCCTCGGCTATCACTTCCTTATGTCCGGTCGTGATGGTCAAGCGGATTAAGGCGTCCCTGTACATACCAGTTGTGGGAGTATGGGTTCGAGTCACTTCTGGGGTGTGAGTTTTCAGTTGTATATAGTCCTGGGGACCATTCAGGCTTGTTTGCATTTGTGTTCCTCACGTGTGCCCCAAAGAATGAGGTGATTTGATAAAATGCTATGCCCAAGATTACCATCCGAGTGCCGGCGGGGAAGTGGTTCATATAGCCTCGGCTATCACTTCCTTATGTCCGGTCGTGATGGTCAAGCGGATTAAGGCGTCCCTGTACATACCAGTTGTGGGAGTATGGGTTCGAGTCACTTCTGGGGTGTGAGTTTTCAGTTGTATATAGTCCTGGGGACCATTCAGGCTTGTTTGCATTTGTGTTCCTCACGTGTGCCCCAAAGAATGAGGTGATTTGATAAAATGCTATGCCCAAGATTACCATCCGAGTGCCGGCGGGGAAGTGGTTCATATAGCCTCGGCTATCACTTCCTTATGTCCGGTCGTGATGGTCAAGCGGATTAAGGCGTCCCTGTACATACCAGTTGTGGGAGTATGGGTTCGAGTCACTTCTGGGGTGTGAGTTTTCAGTTGTATATAGTCCTGGGGACCATTCAGGCTTGTTTGCATTTGTGTTCCTCACGTGTGCCCCAAAGAATGAGGTGATTTGATAAAATGCTATGCCCAAGATTACCATCCGAGTGCCGGCGGGGAAGTGGTTCATATAGCCTCGGCTATCACTTCCTTATGTCCGGTCGTGATGGTCAAGCGGATTAAGGCGTCCCTGTACATACCAGTTGTGGGAGTATGGGTTCGAGTCACTTCTGGGGTGTGAGTTTTCAGTTGTATATAGTCCTGGGGACCATTCAGGCTTGTTTGCATTTGTGTTCCTCACGTGTGCCCCAAAGAATGAGGTGATTTGATAAAATGCTATGCCCAAGATTACCATCCGAGTGCCGGCGGGGAAGTAGTTCATATAGCCTCGGCTATCACTTCCTTATGTCCGGTCGTGATGGTCAAGCGGATTAAGGCGTCCCTGTACATACCAGTTGTGGGAGTATGGGTTCGAGTCACTTCTGGGGTGTGAGTTTTCAGTTGTATATAGTCCTGGGGACCATTCAGGCTTGTTTGCATTTGTGTTCCTCACGTGTGCCCCAAAGAATGAGGTGATTTGATAAAATGCTATGCCCAAGATTACCATCCGAGTGCCGGCGGGGAAGTGGTTCATATAGCCTCGGCTATCACTTCCTTATGTCCGGTCGTGATGGTCAAGCGGATTAAGGCGTCCCTGTACATACCAGTTGTGGGAGTATGGGTTCGAGTCACTTCTGGGGTGTGAGTTTTCAGTTGTATATAGTCCTGGGGACCATTCAGGCTTGTTTGCATTTGTGTTCCTCACGTGTGCCCCAAAGAATGAGGTGATTTGATAAAATGCTATGCCCAAGATTACCATCCGAGTGCCGGCGGGGAAGTGGTTCATATAGCCTCGGCTATCACTTCCTTATGTCCGGTCGTGATGGTCAAGCGGATTAAGGCGTCCCTGTACATACCAGTTGTGGGAGTATGGGTTCGAGTCACTTCTGGGGTGTGAGTTTTCAGTTGTATATAGTCCTGGGGACCATTCAGGCTTGTTTGCATTTGTGTTCCTCACGTGTGCCCCAAAGAATGAGGTGATTTGATAAAATGCTATGCCCAAGATTACCATCCGAGTGCCGGCGGGGAAGTGGTTCATATAGCCTCGGCTATCACTTCCTTATGTCCGGTCGTGATGGTCAAGCGGATTAAGGCGTCCCTGTACATACCAGTTGTGGGAGTATGGGTTCGAGTCACTTCTGGGGTGTGAGTTTTCAGTTGTATATAGTCCTGGGGACCATTCAGGCTTGTTTGCATTTGTGTTCCTCACGTGTGCCCCAAAGAATGAGGTGATTTGATAAAATGCTATGCCCAAGATTACCATCCGAGTGCCGGCGGGGAAGTGGTTCATATAGCCTCGGCTATCACTTCCTTATGTCCGGTCGTGATGGTCAAGCGGATTAAGGCGTCCCTGTACATACCAGTTGTGGGAGTATGGGTTCGAGTCACTTCTGGGGTGTGAGTTTTCAGTTGTATATAGTCCTGGGGACCATTCAGGCTTGTTTGCATTTGTGTTCCTCACGTGTGCCCCAAAGAATGAGGTGATTTGATAAAATGCTATGCCCAAGATTACCATCCGAGTGCCGGCGGGGAAGTGGTTCATATAGCCTCGGCTATCACTTCCTTATGTCCGGTCGTGATGGTCAAGCGGATTAAGGCGTCCCTGTACATACCAGTTGTGGGAGTATGGGTTCGAGTCACTTCTGGGGTGTGAGTTTTCAGTTGTATATAGTCCTGGGGACCATTCAGGCTTGTTTGCATTTGTGTTCCTCACGTGTGCCCCAAAGAATGAGGTGATTTGATAAAATGCTATGCCCAAGATTACCATCCGAGTGCCGGCGGGGAAGTGGTTCATATAGCCTCGGCTATCACTTCCTTATGTCCGGTCGTGATGGTCAAGCGGATTAAGGCGTCCCTGTACATACCAGTTGTGGGAGTATGGGTTCGAGTCACTTCTGGGGTGTGAGTTTTCAGTTGTATATAGTCCTGGGGACCATTCAGGCTTGTTTGCATTTGTGTTCCTCACGTGTGCCCCAAAGAATGAGGTGATTTGATAAAATGCTATGCCCAAGATTACCATCCGAGTGCCGGCGGGGAAGTAGTTCATATAGCCTCGGCTATCACTTCCTTATGTCCGGTCGTGATGGTCAAGCGGATTAAGGCGTCCCTGTACATACCAGTTGTGGGAGTATGGGTTCGAGTCACTTCTGGGGTGTGAGTTTTCAGTTGTATATAGTCCTGGGGACCATTCAGGCTTGTTTGCATTTGTGTTCCTCACGTGTGCCCCAAAGAATGAGGTGATTTGATAAAATGCTATGCCCAAGATTACCATCCGAGTGCCGGCGGGGAAGTGGTTCATATAGCCTCGGCTATCACTTCCTTATGTCCGGTCGTGATGGTCAAGCGGATTAAGGCGTCCCTGTACATACCAGTTGTGGGAGTATGGGTTCGAGTCACTTCTGGGGTGTGAGTTTTCAGTTGTATATAGTCCTGGGGACCATTCAGGCTTGTTTGCATTTGTGTTCCTCACGTGTGCCCCAAAGAATGAGGTGATTTGATAAAATGCTATGCCCAAGATTACCATCCGAGTGCCGGCGGGGAAGTGGTTCATATAGCCTCGGCTATCACTTCCTTATGTCCGGTCGTGATGGTCAAGCGGATTAAGGCGTCCCTGTACATACCAGTTGTGGGAGTATGGGTTCGAGTCACTTCTGGGGTGTGAGTTTTCAGTTGTATATAGTCCTGGGGACCATTCAGGCTTGTTTGCATTTGTGTTCCTCACGTGTGCCCCAAAGAATGAGGTGATTTGATAAAATGCTATGCCCAAGATTACCATCCGAGTGCCGGCGGGGAAGTGGTTCATATAGCCTCGGCTATCACTTCCTTATGTCCGGTCGTGATGGTCAAGCGGATTAAGGCGTCCCTGTACATACCAGTTGTGGGAGTATGGGTTCGAGTCACTTCTGGGGTGTGAGTTTTCAGTTGTATATAGTCCTGGGGACCATTCAGGCTTGTTTGCATTTGTGTTCCTCACGTGTGCCCCAAAGAATGAGGTGATTTGATAAAATGCTATGCCCAAGATTACCATCCGAGTGCCGGCGGGGAAGTGGTTCATATAGCCTCGGCTATCACTTCCTTATGTCCGGTCGTGATGGTCAAGCGGATTAAGGCGTCCCTGTACATACCAGTTGTGGGAGTATGGGTTCGAGTCACTTCTGGGGTGTGAGTTTTCAGTTATATATATATATATATATATTATTAAATATGACCGAAAAAGTAAGATTAATAATTCTAACACGAATTTTCTCAATATTTCTTATGTTTCTTTTCACTGTTGATGGTAATTGAAAAATCAGTTCTCCAAAATTCATTTTTATTTCCTGTCTGACGCGACACTTGAACGCGTTTCGTAATAACTTATTACATTTTCAAAGACTTTTTGTTTACACACACACAACTATAACCTGCAAACACTAAACAGAGTTCTTACTATGCTATGATTTACACAGCTTTCACTTTATTTTATACCCGCATTTTGGGTGAGGTGATATGTTACAACAGTTTTGGATGAGGTGAACAAAACTTTCAACACAGGACAGAACACGAAACAATGGGTATTAATTGGGTAAATTAAAGGTAAGAATGGAAGTAACTGCAGAGGGCCTATTGGCCCATATTTCTTGATGTTTCTATATTGGAGCGGAGTCTTGAAGTGGGTAGAATATAGTTGAGCATTAATTGGCTGTTGATTGCTGGTGTTGATTTCTTGATGTGTAGTGCCTCGCAGATGTCAAGCCGCCTGCTATCGCTGTATCTATCGATGATTTCTGTGTTGTTTGCGAAGATTTCTCTGGTGATGGTCTGATTGTGGGAAGAGATTATATGTTCCTTAATGGAGCCCCTGTTGCTTATGCATCGTTAATCGCCTAGAAAGAGATGTTGTTGTCTTGCCTATATACTGAGTTCTTTGAGGCTTACAGTCCCCAAGTGGGCATTTGAAGGCATAGACGACGTTGGTATGTTTCAAAGCGTTCTGCTTTGTGTCTGGAGAGTTTCTAATGAGTAGGCTGGCCGTTTTTTTGGTTTTATAGTAAATCGTCAATTGTATCTTCTGAATTTTGTCTGTAGGGATAACGTTTCTATTAACAATATCTTTCAGGACCCTTTCCTCCCTTTTATGAGTTGTGGAAAAAAGTTCCTGTAAAATAGTCTAATAGGGGGTATAGGTGTTGTGTTAGTTGTCTCTTCAGAGGTTGCATGGCGTTTCACCTACCTTCTTATGATGTCTTCAACGAAACCATTGGAGAAGCCGTTGATGACTAGGACCTGCCTTACCCTACAGAGTTCTTCATTGACTTGCTTCCATCCTGAGCTGTGGCTGAGAGCACGGTCGACATAAGCGTTAACAACACTCCTCTTGTACCTGTCTGGGCAGTCACTGTTGGCATTTAGGCACATTCCTATGTTTGCTTCCTTAGTGTAGACTGCAGTGTGGAAACCTCCGCTCCTTTCCATGATTGTTACATCTAGAAAGGGCAGCTTCCCATCCTTCTCCATCTCGTAAGTGAAACGCAACACAGAATTCTGCTCAAAGGCCTCCTTCAGCTCCTGCAGATGTCTGACCTCAGGTACCTGTGTAAAAAT
Source organism: Procambarus clarkii (assembly GCF_040958095.1). Classification (NCBI taxonomy): domain Eukaryota; kingdom Metazoa; phylum Arthropoda; class Malacostraca; order Decapoda; family Cambaridae; genus Procambarus; species Procambarus clarkii. Next base: position 19,447,386 of record NC_091170.1, read on the forward strand.
GTCGTCAGCATACCTGTAGTATATGGCCCGGTTTCAAGTTCATGTCGACTAAGACCTTTTGCTCGATGGTACCCATGAAGAAGTTATACATGTGCCCATCCGGGCTCAAGAAAGGTGCCTCTCTAGTACAAGCTTGGAGTAGTTTCCTTAGAATGTTTTCTGGTATGTCAAGAGGAGTACAAGCCGGATCACGATACACTCTGTCCGCTATCATCCCGATTGTTTCATCCATAGGTACGTTGGTAAACAATGATACTACGTCCAACGAGGCTCTTCGCAGTAAGTCAACAAATTCCTCTGGAGACTTAAGGCTGAAGGCGCAAGGGACATAAGGAGTCAGCAAACCGTTGAGTCACTTCGCCAGTCTGTACGTCGGTGTGGGTATCGGGCTGATGATGAAACATAAGAAATATTGAGAAAATTCCTGTTAGAATTATTAATCTTGCTTTTTCGGTCATATTTAATAATATATGTTTACAGGAAAGACTGCTACCCTACAGACTGTTATCCCTATAGACAAAAATCAAAAGATACAACTGACGATTTACTTTTAAACAAAAAAAACAGCCAGCCTACTCATGAGAAACTCTCCAGACACAAAGCAGAACGCTTTAAAAGAGACAAACGTCGTCTATGCCCTCAAATGCCCCCTTGGAGACTGTAAGCCTCAAGAAACTCAGTATATCGGCAAGACAACAACATCTCTTTCCAGGCGTTACTAAGACAACAAGTAACATAAGAAAGATCGAGAAAAATCGTGTTAGAATTATTAATCTTACTTTTTCGGTCATATTTAATAATATATGTCTACAGGAAAGACTGCTATCAAAATATACTAATATATATATATATATATATATATATATATATATATATATATATATATATATATATATATATATATATATATATAAATATATATATATATATATATATATATATATATATATATATATATATATATATATATATATATATATATATATATATAACTGAAAACTCACACCCCAGAAGTGACTCGAACTCATACTGCCAGGAGCCACACAACTGGTGTGTACAGGATGCCTTAATCCACTTGACCATCTCGACCGGACATAAGGAGGTGATAGCCGAAGCTATTTGAACCATCCTCGTAGGGGGCCTCGTAGCCTGGTGGATAGCGCGCAGGATTCGTAATTCTGTGGCGCGGGTTCGATTCCCGCATGAGGCAGAAACAAATGGGCAAAGTTTCTTTAACCCTGAATGCCCCTGTTACCTAGCAGTAAATAGGTACCTGGGAGTAAGTCAGCTGTCACGGGCTGCTTCCTGGGGGTGGAGGCCTGGTCGAGGACTGGGCCGCGGGGACACTAAAGCCTCGAAATCATCTCAAGATAACCTCAAGATAGATCCCCCTGCCAGCACCCAGATGGCAATCTTGGGCATAGCATTTTATCAAATCACCTCATTCTTTGGGGCACATGTGAGGAACACAAATGCGAAAAAGCCTGAATGGTCCCCAGGACTATATGCAACTGAAAACTCACACCCCAAATGTGACTGGAACCCATACTGCCAGGAGCAACACAACTGGTATGTACAGGACGCCTTAATCCACTTGACCATCTCGACCGGACATAAGGAGGTGATAGCCAAAGCTATTTGAACCACCCCCTCCCCCCCCCCGCCGGCACCCGGATGGCAATCTTGGGCGTAGCATTTTATCAAATCACCTCATTCTTTGGGGCACACGTGAGGAACACAAATGCAAACAAGCCTGAATGGTCCCCAGGACTATATGCAACTGAAAGCTCACACCCCAGAAGTGACTCGAACCCATACTGCCAGGAGCAACACAACTGGTATGTATAGGACGCCTTAATCCACTTGACCATTCCTGGGGAATGGTCAAGTGGGGTCAAATGGTCCCCAGGTCAAACCTGGAGACCATTCAGGCTTGTTTGCATATATAAATATATATATATATATATATATATATATATATATATATATATATATATATATATATATATATATATATATATATATATATATATATATATGTCGTACCTAGTAGCCAGAACTCACTTCTCAGCCTACTATTCAAGGCCCGATTTGCCTAATAAGCCAAGTTTTCCTGAATTAATATATTTACTATAATTTTTTTCTTATGAAATGATAAAACAACCCTTTTCTCTATGTATGAGGTCAATTTTTTTTTATTGGAGTTAAAATTAACGTAGATATATGACCGAACCTAACCAACCCTACCTAACCTAACCTAACCTATATTTATAGGTAAGGTTAGGTTAGGTAGCCAAAAAAAGCTAGGTTAGGTTAGGTTAGGTAGGTTAGGTAGACGAAAAAACATTAATTCATGAAAACTTGGCTTATTAGGCAAATCGGGCCTTGAATAGTAGGCTGAGAAGTGCGTTCTGGCTATTAAGTACGACATATATATATATATATATATATATATATATATGTCGTACCTAGTAGCCAGAACGCACTTCTCAGCCTACTATGCAAGGCCCGATTTGCCTAATAAGCCAAGTTTTCCTGAATTAATATATTTTTTCAAATTTTTTTCTTATGAAAGGATAAAGCTACCCATTTCATTATGTATAAGGTCAATTTTTTTTTATTGCAGTTAAAATTAACATAGATATATGACCAAACCTAACCAACCCTACCTAACCTAACCTAATCTATCTTTATAGGTTAGGTTAGGTTAGGTAGCCGAAAAAGTTAGGTTAGGTTAGGTTAGGTAGGTTAGGTCGTCGAAAAACGATTAATTCATGAAAACTTGGCTTATTAGGCAAATCGGGCCATGCAAAGTAGGCAGAGAAGTGCGTTCTGGCTACTAGGTACGACATATATATATATATATATATATATATATATATATATATATATATATATATATATATATATATATATATATATATATATGTCGTACCTAGTAGCCAGAACGCACTTCTCAGCCTACTATGCAAGGCCCGATTTGCCTAATAAGCCAAGTTTTCACGTATTAATTGTTTTACGACTACCTAACCTACCTAACCTAACCTAACCTAACTTTTTCGGCTACCTAGCCTAACCTAACCTATAAAGATAGGTTAGGTTAGGTTAGGTAGGGTTGGTTAGGTTCGGTCATATATCTACGTTAATTTTAACTCCAATTAATAAAAATTGACCTCATACATAATTAAATGGGTAGCTTTATCATTTCATAAGAAAAAAAATAGAGAAAATATATTAATTCAGGAAAACTTGGCTTATTAGGCAAATCGGGCTTTGCATAGTAGGCTGAGAAGTGCGTTCTGGCTACTAGGTACGACA